>NC_080042.1:41796111-41832956 GCF_012489685.1 Lotus japonicus
CCCCTGAATCTAATACTTGATGAAAACGTTAGTAAAGTCTAGATTCTGAGCTAAATAATATAAGAGTTCAGAGTGAAAAACTTATGACATAGATGAAAAACGAATAAACAGAGCGCTTAAGTAATCAGAGTCATGGACAAGGTATCAGAGTCTTGGGTATCAGAGTCAACTTAGAATCACTTCAGAAGAAGTGAAATGTATTCCTTGTATTTGCCCAGTGACACATCTATGGTCATGAAGGTGGAACTCTTAAAATCTCCAAAAGAGAAATAAATCACACTAACACATCTTACACATCAAAAACTGGGTTTACTCCCCCTTTTTGTCATAAGCAAAAAGCCTGGGGTGTGAAAAACTTAGCTTGAAGTACAAGGTACTCCCCCTTAGAGAAGGTCTAAGTTTAAAGAAAACGAAAACGATGTAAGAATCAGAGTTAGGCGAAATAAATAAAAGAGTTAGTGCAAGGGATGAGCGTTTACCACCGGTCAAGTGAGTAAATAGAAGGGTCAGTTACCAAGAACTTAACCTCGAGAAACTGTAGGAGCATTAACTTGCAGAGAGAAAGTGAAGCCTATAAAAAGCGTTGGAGAGAAAGGTAAGCTTCACACCTCGAATAATTTTCAGTGAAAAAGAATGGCATCATACAACGTAGCACTAGAAGAGCTGAGGAAGAAGGCCTTTGAAGAGGACTTGTTCCTGAACATCAGGCATCCAGAGGGTGCAACGACCATCTCGGAGCTAACACGGACACTGCTGGAAGAGGACCTGCGTCCAGAGTTGGAGAGAGACCTGAAGGAATTTCTTGCCTTCGTGGAGGAGGTGCAAGGATCAGCCGGCTTGAACTCAAGCTGCTGGAAGAGAAAGAGTGTTTGGAAGAGAAGCTCAAGACTTCAGAAGAGATTCTGGAGAGGGATGAGCTAAAGAACAGGCTCAGCAACATCCAGCATGTACTGGAGAGTCTAGAGAAAGATAGGTCAGAGCAGCGCCAGGAGTGCAGAAGAATGAGGAGAGATCCTCCATTCTAGACTTTTTAGGGAAGTAATGTATGATGTAAACACAAAAAAATTATGAATAAAACGAGTTTAGCAAACATATGTGACACAAGGATATAGATATGCATATATAATCACAAACGAATAAAATAGAATAAGGAAATAAAAAAAAAGAAACAGAGTTTAAATAAAACAACGTTAGATAAAAAGAAAGAAAAAGAAGAGATCCTAAAACTAAGGTTTGTCAGATCGTCGCAGAAGTTCCATCATCATTTGCTTCATCTCAATCAGCATGGATTCATGAGTGTCAAGACGTTGTTCCATGATGTCGAGTCTGGATGAGCTTGACTGAGTAGAACTGGAAGGAACATTCTGAGCAGCTTGAGGATCTGGAATGGAAGCAGAAGCAGCAGGATTAAACACAACTGGTGCAAGTGCTTGGCATCTAAGAGCTTCAGCCTCAGCTTCAAGTCGCTCTGCCTCAAGTCTGGCTTGTTCAGCTTGAGCTGCTGCAAGACGCGCAGCTTCTTCTGCTTGAACCTTCTTTCTCTTGGCTTCTTCAATGGCTTCAAGAAGCTTGTTTCTCTGTTCTTGTTCATGAAGAGCCACCCTTCTAGCAAACCTTTGCCTTGCAGCCTCAATGCTCTGACTTCCCTCTGCATGCAGGAGCTGCATCATAATTGGAACTTGAGCCACTAGCCAAGTGCTCAGATTGTTCCACTCATCAGCCACACTTTCAGCATTCTCACTGAGGTCAGTCTGACCGTGCACATTGCGGAGCCTCAAGGAGGCTTCATGATAGAAAATATTGATGCACTCAGAGAGAGAGGTGGGTTGAAGGTGAGTATAGGGAATTATGGAGAGGTTGGTTTCAGGAGAGGCTGGGTGATTGCTGCTATGAGCTTCAGAGACACCTTGTGGAGAACCAATGTTAATCATGGGAGCATTGGGTTCAGAGGTTCCAAGGTGAGGGTCTGAAGTTTCAACCAGAGGATGAGGTGATCTAACCGAGGATTGGTTAGACACTGAATGTTCGGGTTCAGGTTCTGGTTGAATAGGCTCTTGTTGGTCAGGGACATGGTGAGCTTGTTGAACCAAGGGGTCTGCCTCTTGTAAAGGATTAGCCAAGATAGGTTCATCTGGGTCTACTAGACGTTCAGGTCTAGGGCCAGGATATCTCCTAGGGCTTGGACAAGTTAGGTAATATTCTTCCAAGGCAGACACCTTTTCTTTTCTAACCTCCATGAATTTTCTAATGGATTCAGAGTTATTGGAGGGAGAAGAATCAACAACATTGATTGGGAAGGATACAGGTGTAAAGGCTGTTGAAGAGTCGGTATCCGTGGTTCTGGCAGCAGGACGTTCTGATGCTCTGGGAGCAGAGTGATCAGACGTTCTGGGTTGTGGTTCTGTTTGGTTTGGCTCGGGTTGGTCATGGATGATTGGTTCAGAGGATAATGGGTCGTACGGAATGGTGAGGAGAGAGGTTGGTTCTTCTGACCTAGAAGGTTGGTTCTGAAGCAAATTCCAGAGAGGTGCTTCAGTAGGAGAAGGTTGAAAGAAGGAAGATCTTGGGGAATGTGGTGGAGTGGTGGTTTGTGCGGCTGGCTGGGATTCAGGAATAGGAGAGAGGGGATTGGAGGAGTGTTTGAGCATAGCAGAAATAGGGAGTGCATCAAATAAATTCAAATCATCATCAGAGGCAAGTGCAGGCTTACTTGAATGTGCTGATGATCGAGTCACTCTGGCAGGAGGTTCAGTCCTTCTGACCACTTCAGCAGCTGGTTCCACCCGAGTAGGCTTCACCACGATTCTGACTTTCTTCTTCTTCTTCTTTGGAGGACCATCCTCACTGTCATCACCATCATCAGGCTTTCTCTTTGTCTTCTTGACCAGAGGGACATCAGATTCCTCAGAAGATTCGTCCAGAACCATCTTCCTCTGAGCTTTCTTCTTGGGAGGAGAAGGAAACTCTGGAGCTGGTGGTAGTCTGCTGACGAAATCATCAAGGTCAATTTCGAATCCTTGAGCCCTTAGATCTTCAACATAGCATCTGATGGCGTCAGGATTGTCTGCTTGAGTCCACAGAGGGTAGTCATTCAGAGGCATTCTTCTTCCTCTGATCTCAGAAGATGTGTCTTCATGAGCAGGAGCAATCTTCTTCTGGACCAAACCCATCTTCTTCAGAGAATTTGCAGTGAAGACATCACTGACAATGGTGCTCAAATCCTCTGTGCAACCAGCATTGATCAAATCTTGCACCAAGTTGCTTTCAATGAGAAAGTCTGAGAGCAGCCTCCCAAAAGGGATATATTTGATTGCAGACTTGATGGAGGCGGTGGTGCGAGACTTCCGGATGCATTCCTTCAAGTAGGAGAACAGGAAGTAGGGAAGGCAGATCTTCTCCTGATTTTGGATGAAGAACAACATCGCCTTCTGGTTGAAGTTGATGTAGTCTGGGGAACTGCCCTTCGGTCTCTGGTTTATGCAGTTGAGCAGGATCTTGTGCCAGATCCTGAGTTTGGGGTGAAGATCCATCACCTTGTAACTCGTCTTGCCCGGTTTGAAGGTGGTGTACAGAGCCTGGTTGACTATGTCCTTGGTGCTGGGTTTCAGCTTCGATTCCGTCAGTTGGAACCGATACCCATAAGCAGTTTCTGCACCTAGCAGATTCACGAATGACTTCTCCGTGATGATGATCTTTCTGCCAAGAATGTGACAGACCACTTGAGTATCATCGCAGTCTGCGTGCTTCCAGAATTCCTTTACCAGTTTCTCATACACCGGTCCTCGAAGTCTGTTGAAGTAATTTCCCCAACCTTGAGCTTGGACTTCAGGACGAAGATCAAACCCATTTGCAGCCAAGTTGTCGAGGTTGAATCTCCATTCTGCCAGGACTTGGAGTTCCTCAGGAGGATAAACACAGTGAACGGCACAGCCCCGTTCTGCAATTGGAACACTCTGTTCTTGAGCTTGAACTTGTTCTTGAGTTGGATTCTCAGAGCCCCTTTGACCCGTTGCTAGACCAACTACCATGTGAGGGAACTGAGGTGCATCTGCAGTAGATCTTCTGGTTTGTCTCACCATTTTGAAGAGGTTGAAGGTTTGAGGTAGAAGATGAAGATTGAAAGATGAAGAGAGATCGAGAGAGAAATCGAGAAAAAGGCGGTTTTGAAAAGCAGAGAGAGCGAGAGTGAAAACCGGAAGTGAAAGAGAACGTGTGTGTATAGTGGGTTTTATCAAATAACCGTTGTTGATTCAAAAAGCACTTTAAGATCAACGGCTGAAAATTAAAGATAGATAATAACAGTAAAATACACAATCACACACAGGAGATAAGCATATCTACACGCAATCATAACAGACTGTCACACGGGCACAAGGAACTATGCATCAGAAATTCTGACGCACGTGTTGTTGTCTCAGCTTCAGAGTCAGTACCAGTGGGCATACACACTCTGATTGAGTTACCTTCTGGACTAGACATCTTCTGATCAAGAAGTATCATAGTCAGAGGTTCTGATCCATCTTCACTCTGGACAAAAGTCCATGTTTAGATTTTTCAGAATAAAATTAAATCTATCCTCTGCTAAGGGCTTTGTAAAGATATCTGCCCATTGATGGTCAGTATCAACAAACTTCAGAAGAAGTACGCCCTTCTGCACATAATCTCTAATAAAGTGATACTTTACCTCAATGTGCTTTGCCCTTGAATGTAGGATAGGATTCTTACTCAATGAGATTGCAGCAGTGTTATCACAATAGATTGGGATATTGCTCTCAAGGATCTGATAATCCTCCAGCTGATGTTTCATCCAGAGCATCTGAGTGCTGCATATTGCTGCTGAGATATATTCTGCCTCTGCAGTTGATAGTGCAATGGTTGATTGCCTCTTGCTTGCCCATGAGACTAGATTGCTTCCCAGAAATTGACAATTTCCGGAAGTACTTTTTCTCTCTGTTCTATCTCCAGCATAATCAGCATCACAATAACCTGAAAGCTTATACTCTGATGTTTTCTTATACATCAAGCCAAGGTTAGTGGTGCCTTTCAGATACCTTAGGATCCTCTTAACAGCAGTTAAGTGGGTTTCCCTTGGATCTGATTGGAATCGAGCACATAAATGAACACTAAATAATATGTCTGGCCTAGATGCAGTTAAGTATAGAAGTGAACCTATCATGCCACGATAGAGCTTCTGACATACTTTACCACTTTTATCTTCTTTCTCCAGAATGCATGTAGGATGCATTGGAGTCTTGGCCACTGTAGATTCCAGCATATTGAACTTCTTCAGAAGTTCTTTAGTGTACTTGCTCTGATGGATATATGTTCCTTCTGGTGTTTGATCAACTTGTATTCCCAGAAAGTACTTTAATTCTCCCATCATACTCATCTCAAATTCAGCCTGCATCATCTCAGAAAATTCTTTGCATAGAGATTGATTAGCAGAACCAAATATAATATCATCAACATAAATTTGCACAATTAAGATATCATCTTTATAAGTCTTGCAAAAAAGAGTTGTATCTACTTTACCCCTTACAAACTCATTCTCCAGAAGGAATGAGCTAAGTCTCTCATACCATGCTCTGGGAGCTTGCTTCAGACCGTAGAGTGATTTCTTCAATTTGAACACATGGTCTGGTTTCTTTTCATCTTCAAAACCTGGGGGTTGATGAACATAGACTTCCTCTGAGATATAACCATTTAGGAAGGCACTCTTTACGTCCATCTGATGTAGAATTATGTTGTGATTTACTGAGAAAGAGATCAACAGTCTGATTGCTTCCAGTCTTGCTACTGGAGCAAATGTTTCAGTGTAGTCTATTCCTTCCTGCTGGCTGTAGCCTTGAGCAACTAGCCTTGCCTTATTTCTGACTACATCTCCTTTCTCATTCAGCTTGTTTCTGAATACCCATTTCGTTCCAATAACATGGACACTCTCAGGCTTCTTCACTAAGCTCCAAACATCGTTCTTGGAAAATTGATTCAATTCTTCTTCCATGGCCAGAATCCAATCCTTGTCCTGAAGAGCTTCATCTATGGACTTGGGTTCAATTAAGGACACCAATCCTTTCAGACTCAGCAAGGTCTCTTCAGAGGGTCTGAAGGCAGATCTGGTTCTGACTGGTTCGTCTTTGTTGCCTAGAATCAATTCCTTAGGGTGAGCTGCAGTGATTCTGCTCTTCTTCAGAGTTTGTGAGTTAGAGGGACCAGCTTCTTCCTCTGGTTCATCTTCCTCTGGCTCAACTTCCTCTGGAGCTTTGCCTTTGTCAGAAACATTAATGCTTAAATCTGCAAACTTTTCAACTAGCTTTGACTGGTCAGAGTCAAGCTTATCATCAAATCTAACATGAATAGATTCTTCAATAGTCTTAGCATCAGTATTATAAAATCTAAAACCTTTAGATCTATCAGAATAACCAAGTAATAGACACTTAGAAGACTTAGCATCAAATTTATGCAATCTATCCTTAGTATTGAGAACATAACAAACACAGCCAAAAGGATGAAAATAAGAAATGTTGGGTTTTATGTTCTTCCACAATTCATAAGGAGTCTTATTCAGAATTGGTCTCATAGAGATTCTGTTCTGAATGTAACATGCTGTATTTACTGCCTCTGCCCAAAAATGCTTAGCCATGCCAGTTTCTTGGAGCATGGTTCTAGCCATCTCCTGAAGAGTTCTGTTCTTCCTCTCAACAACACCATTTTGTTGAGGAGTTCTGGGACAAGAGAAATCATGTGCAATTCCATAGGAATCAAACAGACTCTCAAACTTGTCATTCTCAAACTCTCCACCATGGTCACTTCTGACACGCACAATCCTACAAGCCTTCTCGTTTTGCACTTGAGCAATGAAGGTAGAGAACACAGCATGAGACTCATCCTTGCGCGTTAGAAACTTTACCCATGTCCAGCGGCTATAGTCATCAACGATAACCATCCCATATCTCTTGCCACCTATAGACTCAGTTTTCACTGGTCCAAAAAGGTCGATATGCAGAAGTTCCAACGGCCTTGAGGTTGAGACAACATTCTTTGCCTTGAAAGGGACTTTTGTGAATTTGCCTTTCTGACATGCTTCACAAAGAGCGTCTGAAGCGAACTTCAGATTGGGTAAGCCCCTGACAAGGTTTAGCTTGCTCAGCTGAGAAATCTTTCTCATACTGGCATGCCCTAACCGTCTATGCCATACTCACTGCTCTTCATTAACAGACAGAAGGCACTTCACATTCTGAGCCTCCAACTCAGATAATCTGATCTTATAGATGTTGTTCTTCCTCTTGCTGTTAAACAGAACAGAGCCATCGATCTGACTTACAGCCCGGCAGGACTTTTGATTGAATATAACATCATAACCCTTGTCAGCTAATTGACTTATAGACAATAAGTTATGTGTTAAGCCGTCTACCAATAAAACATTATCAATGCATGGGCTACTATCTACACAAATAGTACCAGTACCAACAATTTTACCCTTTTCATTTCCTCCGAAGCCAACTTCGCCTCCAGGCTTAAGTTTCAGCTCTCGGAACATACGTTTTTCTCCCGTCATGTGACGCGAGCATCCACTGTCCAGATACCATGATTGGTGTTTCAGTGGAGCTATCAAGGATATCTGCAACATAGATAATCTTGTCCTTAGGTACCCACTTTCTGGGTCCTCTTTTGTTAGTTACCCCAGAGGTTCTGATCACCTTGGGTGTCTCAACATAATATTTTAAAGGAATATTTGCATGATATTTAGTCATAGAGAAAGATCCCTTTTTAAGAGGATGTTTAGCAACTTTAGCAGGTACAGGATCAGGCAATATGGTACCAGAGGGAACAAAGCATTCATACAAGGATTTAGCTTTAGACACAGAAGGCTCATTTCTAATTGGTTTAGAATAGCCAATGCCATGCATTCCATTTCTGCTTACGCCATAGATCATTGAAGCCATTAAGCTTCTATCCACGCTTTTAGCTAGGAATCTTTGAAAAGACTTTTCATACTTAGATTCATTCCTACAATCAGAGGCATCACAGGCAACAATTTCTTCTAACTTAGCAATCTGGTTCTTAAGCACAGAGTTAGAATTTACCAAAGCATGATTTTCATTTTTCAAATCAGAAATAATTTTCTCATGTTCAGAAGGAGTCTTGGAAACAGCAGATAAGTTCTTTTTCAACTTTTTATGCTTAGACAATAAAGAGTTATACTTATCCATGATATCAGACAAAGCATGTTTCAGTTCAGAGGTAGAGAAAGAAGCAAATACCTCATTTTCATCGTCTGAGTTAGGATCTCCTTCTGATTCTGAGTCAGAGTCAACAGCTTCCTTTGACTCTGCTCCTTTGTCTTTGACAATGGCCATGAGTCCTTGGACTTCACCATCAGAGTCAACATCCTCTGACTCTGATTCATCGAATGTCACCATCAGACTCTTCTTGGTCTTGAAGTGCTTCTTTGGCTTCTTGTCTTTCTTCAACTTTGGACAATCACTTTTGTAGTGCCCAGATTCTTTGCACTCAAAACATGTGACTTCCTTGATTGAAGACTTCTTCTGGCCTGAGGACTCATACTTTCCTTTTGCCTTTCCAGAGCCTTTGAACTTGCTCTGCCTGTGCTTCCAGATGCGGTTGAGTCTCTTGGAGATCAGAGTCAGCTCATCTTCATCAGAATCTTCTGACGCTTCTTCAGATTCTTCTTCTTCAGCTTGAAGAGCCTTTGACTTCTCAACCTTAGCCTTTTCAGATTTGGATTTCAAGGCTATGGACTTTTTCCTCAGATCTTGCATCTCTGAGCGCTTCAGCTCATGGCATTTCAAAATGCTGATGAGTTCTTCTAAACTCATATTCTCAACGTCTCTCGTGAGCTCTATTGAAGTCACCAAAGGCATCCAACTTTCAGGAAGACACCTGATGACTCTTATGACATGATCTTTTGTTGTGTAGCTCTTGTTGAGAGGTCGTATGCCAGCTACAAGCAATTGAAATCTGGAGAACATTTCTTCAATGGATTCATTTGGCTCCATGATGAAGGATTCATACTTTTGGATCAAAGACAATGCCTTTGATTCTTTGACCTTCTTGTTTCCTTCATGAGACATCTTCAGAGATTCAAAAATGCCTTTAGCAAACTCACGATCAGTAATCTTCTGGTACTCTTCATAGGAAATAGCACTTAGAAGAATTGCTCTTGCTTTGTGATGTTGTGAGTACAGCTTCTTTTGATCTGCAGTCATCTCTGACCTTGGGATCTTCTTGCCATCTGCATCAACTAGACGCTCGTAGCCATCCACAATAATATCCCAGAGATCTGCATCGAAACCCAGAAAGAAACTTTCCAGTCTATCTTTCCAATATTCGAACCTTTGACCGTCGAACATAGGAGGCTTTGCATTGTAACCATCTCTTTGAGTTTCACTGGTGGTGGCAGCCATTGTTTTTCACACCGGCCCGGATCACTGAACACTGCTAGGTGTGGTAATCAGAACTTGCGCTCTGATACCAATTGAAGGTATGAAAAACGGTAGAAAGGGGGGGGGGGTTTGAATAACGTTTTCAGTACAAAACTTCCACCTTAAAGATTTTGACAAATCTTTCGAGAACTTAAGTGCTAAAGATAAGAGATAGAGAAGCACACAAGGATTTTATCCTGGTTCACTTGATAAATCACTCAAGCTACTCCAGTCCACCCGTTAAGGTGATTTCTTCCTTCTTAGAATGAAGGCAATCCACTAATCAGGTAAGAGTTACAACTGCACTTGAAACCTACAAGTGACTAACAATTACACTGACTTAGCTCACACTAAGATTCACTCTCTTAGTCTTCTCTAGGATCCGATCAACCTTGATCTCCTAAAGGAACTAAACAAACTGTTTATCAAAGAAATGTTTACAAGAGATTTGCTTCTAAAAAGCTAATAGTAAACTCAATGAATTTCAGATGAAAGAAAGCTTAGAATTTTTTGAATATGTCTTGCGTATGTGAATGTTTCTTCTCGCCGCTTCTTTCAATCTTCAGCCTCTATATATACTCCAAGGATTAGGGTTGAGCGTTGCATGGGAAATGCTACCGTTGGAGGGCAGTTCTGGAAAATCCAGCTTCTGCTGTGGCTGAGAACGTTAGGTAGGTCGTCAGGAAGGTACACTTGCTTTTGTACTTGGATAGCGACTTGACCTTTTAACCTAGGAGACTTCTGATCAGGGGAATACTTCATATTGGAACTTGTGAAGCCGGTTGAAGGTGTGAAAAACGACTAGAAGGGGGGGTTGAATAGCGTTTTCAATATAAAAACTTTCCCCTTAAGATTTAAAGTAAATCTTTTCGGTTTCTCTAAGATAGATGGTGCAGCGGATAAAGATAGAGAGAAGAGAAAAGCACACAAGTATTTTATCCTGGTTCACTTGATAAATCCCTCAAGCTAATCCAGTCCACCCGTTAAGGTGATTTCTTCCTTCTTAGAATGAAGGCAATCCACTAATCAGATAATTGTTACAACTGCACTTGAAACCTACAAGTGACTAACAATACACTGACTTAGCTATCACTAAGATTCACTCTCTTAGTCTTCTCTAGGATCCGATCAACCTTGATCTCCTAAAGGAATCACCACTAAGATTCACTCTCTTAGTCTTCTTAAGGATACTGACCTACCCGGTCCCTTAAGGAAAATCAAACAACTGTTTGAGGTTGGTGTTTACAAAGGTTTGCTTCTAAATAAGCTGAGTGTAAACTAAATAAGAACAGATGAAGAAAGTAGAGGCTTGAATCTTTTCTTGTATTGCAGCTCTTGGTTTTTCTCTCTTTTTTTTTTCTTTCTTCTTTTCTTCAGCCTTTTATAGTCCAAGGTGCAAAGGATATTTCTGTTGAGAGAATATGACCGTTGGAGGGCATTTCTGGAACTTCCAGAACCTGCTGTGGCTGAACCTTGGTAGGTAGGCTTTTCAGAATAGTACACTGCTCTTGTACTTCTTGATAGAGACATTTGCCTTTAACCAATGACTTCTGATCAGAGGAATGCTTCGTGTTGGAACTTGTGAAGCTTGGTGATCAGAGTCAGAGGGATGCTTGGATCCTCTGACCTTCGTAACTTCTGCTTCTGGACCTTCAGAGCCTCTGGACCCTCAGAGCTTCTGGTCTTCAGATCTTCTGATCCTCAGATCTTCTGATCCTCTGATCTTCTGATCCTCTGATCCTCTGATCCTCTGATCCTCAGATCCTCTGATCTTCAGATCCTCTGATCTTTTGATCCTCTGATCCTCAGATCTTCTGATCTTCAGATCCTCTGATCTTCTGATCCTCTGATCCTCAGATCTTCTGATCCTCTGATCTTCTGATCTTCAGATCCTCTGATCTTCTGACGAATATATCTTCTGGTGTCAGAATCAGAACCTGTTTGTCAAAACACTCAAGACAAACATTAGAGTATCATAGTTGTTCATCCACAAATAAATACTTGTTATCATCAAAACATAGAGTTGTACCACATGACCAAATCTTGATCTTACAATCTCCCCCTTTTTGATGATGACAAAACCATGTATTTTGATGAACAACTCTAAACAAATAAACTGAATACACTCAGAGTATAGGGTATCAGAGTTAAAACTTATCCTGATGTGTATAGTTTATCTTGCTCCTTCTGAATCCAAGACTCGTGCTTGATTCTGAGCTAAGCTCCCCCTGAATCTAATACTTAATATCAATGTTAGTAATATCTAGATTCTGAGCTAAATAAAATAGGAGTTGTCAAGATACTATAAGTTCTCCCCCTTTTTGTCATAAGCAAAAAGAATGAAGGTGGGAAAAAAATAGTAAGAGCATAAGACGAAATACTCCCCCTCAGAAGGAATACCAAGGGATACTTGGCTTCTGATTAGCATATCTTCTGATGAGAGCAGAAGTGTGGTTCTGGTGACATCTCCGTTCTGGAAAAAATTCCATCTTCAGATGCTTCAGAATGACAAGCTATGAAACTACTCTTCTTCTGATGACGCAAGTCAGAAGTTGTAGTAGCATCTTCTGATGTTGTTGCTTCTGGTTTGACAAGTTCTGAGTCTTTGTCTCTTTCTGAAACGGTCATGCTCATCTCTGCAAGCTTTTTCAGCTAGCTTTGACTTGACCAAATCTTACTCTACTGATGCCTCCAAGATCAACTTCACCTTCAGGTTCAAGTATTGGATCTTGGGACATATGCCTTTCTCCCGTCATGTGTTACTTGCATCCACTGTCCAAGTTCCATGGTTGGAGTTTCGATGGACCTACTGAAGATATCTGCAACATATATAATCTTATCCCTAGGTACCCACTTTCTGGGTCCTTTCTTGTTAGTTAGCCCAGAAGTTCTGACAACTTTGGGTCTTTCAACAGGATAATGTAAAGGAATTTGAGCATGATATTTTGACATAGAGAAAGTTCCTTTCTTAAGAGATGATGCAGCAACTTCAGAAGGTTTAGAATAGAAAATGCCATATATTCCATTTCTGCTTACGCCATAGATCATTGAAGCCATTAAGCTTCTGTCTACGCTTTTAGCCAGGAATCTTTGAAAAGACTTTTCATACTTAGATTCATTTCTACAATCAGAGGCATCACATGCAACAATTTCTTCTAACTTAGCAATCTGGTTCTTAAGCACAGAGTTAGAATTGATCAAAGCATGATTATCATTTTTCAAATCATAAATAATTTTCTCATGTTCAACAGAAGTTTCAGAGGCAGTAGAGAAATTCTTTTTCAACCTTTTATGCTTAGTCAAGAGAGAGTTATATTTATCCATAATTTCAGACAAAGCATGTTTCAGTTCAGAGGTTGAGAAAGAAGCGAATACCTCATTTTCATCGTCTGAGGTAGGATCTCCTTCTGATGCTGAGTCAGAGTCAACAGCATCCTTTGACTCTGCTCCTTTGTCTTTGATAATAGCCATGAGTCCTTGAACTTCACCATCAGAGTCAACATCCTCTGACTCTGATTCATCAAAAGTCACCATCAGACTCTTCTTGGTCTTGAAGTGCTTCTTTGGCCTTTTGTCCTTTGATGAACCTTTGTATTTGCTCTGCCTGTGCTTCCAGATGCAGTTGAGCTTTCTGGATATCAGAGTCAGCTCATCTTCATCAGAATCTTCAGAGGCTTCTTCAGATTCTTCTCCTTCTGCTTGGAGAGCCTTAGCCTTTTCAGATTTGGATTTCATGGCTATAGACTTCTTCTTCTGATCCTGATGTTCAGCACGCTTTAGTTCATGACACTTCAGTATGCTTATGAGTTCTTCCAAACTCATCTGCTCAACATCTCTAGTTAGCTCCAAGGAAGTTATCAAAGGCATCCAGCTTTCAGGAAGACCTCTAAGGATCCTCATGACATGATCCACAGTGGTGTAGCTGTTGCTGAGGGGTCTTATTCCAGCAATAATCAACTGGAATCTAGAAAACATATCCTCAATGGATTCGTCAGGTTCCATTTGGAAGGATTCATATTTCTGGATCAAAGACAGTGCCTTTGATTCTTTCACTTTCTTGTTTCCTTCATGAGACATCTTCAAGGATTCAAAGATGCCCTTGGCGGAATCACGATCAGTAATTTTCTCATATTCTTCATATGAAATAGCACTTTGCAGAATAGCTCTTGATCGGTGATGATCTCTGAACTCCTTCTTTTGATCTTCACTCAACTTCTCCCTTGGGATCTTTACACCATGTTCATCGACAGGAGGGGTGTAGCCATCAACAACAAAATCCCAAAGATCAGGATCAAAGCCAAGAAAGAAGCTTTTGATTCTGTCTTTCCAGAAATCAAATCTCTGACCATCAAAGATAGGTGGTCTTGCACTGTATTGATATTTGCTTGTAGTAGTGGTGGAATCCATGAGTTTTTCACACTGGCCCGGATCTACTGAACACTGTTAAGTGTGGTAATCAGAACTTGCGCTCTGATACCAATTGAAGGTGTGAAAAACGACTAGAAGGGGGGGTTGAATAGCGTTTTCAATATAAAAACTTTCCCCTTAAGATTTAAAGTAAATCTTTTCGGTTTCTCTAAGATAGATGGTGCAGCGGATAAAGATAGAGAGAAGAGAAAAGCACACAAGTATTTTATCCTGGTTCACTTGATAAATCCCTCAAGCTAATCCAGTCCACCCGTTAAGGTGATTTCTTCCTTCTTAGAATGAAGGCAATCCACTAATCAGATAATTGTTACAACTGCACTTGAAACCTACAAGTGACTAACAATACACTGACTTAGCTATCACTAAGATTCACTCTCTTAGTCTTCTCTAGGATCCGATCAACCTTGATCTCCTAAAGGAATCACCACTAAGATTCACTCTCTTAGTCTTCTTAAGGATACTGACCTACCCGGTCCCTTAAGGAAAATCAAACAACTGTTTGAGGTTGGTGTTTACAAAGGTTTGCTTCTAAATAAGCTGAGTGTAAACTAAATAAGAACAGATGAAGAAAGTAGAGGCTTGAATCTTTTCTTGTATTGCAGCTCTTGGTTTTTCTCTCTTTTTTTTTTCTTTCTTCTTTTCTTCAGCCTTTTATAGTCCAAGGTGCAAAGGATATTTCTGTTGAGAGAATATGACCGTTGGAGGGCATTTCTGGAACTTCCAGAACCTGCTGTGGCTGAACCTTGGTAGGTAGGCTTTTCAGAATAGTACACTGCTCTTGTACTTCTTGATAGAGACATTTGCCTTTAACCAATGACTTCTGATCAGAGGAATGCTTCGTGTTGGAACTTGTGAAGCTTGGTGATCAGAGTCAGAGGGATGCTTGGATCCTCTGACCTTCGTAACTTCTGCTTCTGGACCTTCAGAGCCTCTGGACCCTCAGAGCTTCTGGTCTTCAGATCTTCTGATCCTCAGATCTTCTGATCCTCTGATCTTCTGATCCTCTGATCCTCTGATCCTCTGATCCTCAGATCCTCTGATCTTCAGATCCTCTGATCTTTTGATCCTCTGATCCTCAGATCTTCTGATCTTCAGATCCTCTGATCTTCTGATCCTCTGATCCTCAGATCTTCTGATCCTCTGATCTTCTGATCTTCAGATCCTCTGATCTTCTGACGAATATATCTTCTGGTGTCAGAATCAGAACCTGTTTGTCAAAACACTCAAGACAAACATTAGAGTATCATAGTTGTTCATCCACAAATAAATACTTGTTATCATCAAAACATAGAGTTGTACCACATGACCAAATCTTGATCTTACACCGGTTGATCAGAGTCAGAGGGAAAGCACAGATCCTCTGACCATTGTATCTTCTGATTCTGAACTCAGAGGGAAGAACATGGCCTTCAGAGTTTCTTGCTTCTGGACTTCAGAGTTTCCACTATTCAGCTTCTGGATCTTCAGAGTCTTCTACACCATCAGAACATCTGAACCTTCAGTGTTTCTTGGTCATCAGAACTTCTGGATCTTCAGAGCTTCTAGCGACTGAGTCCACATCAGAGTTTGTATAGCTTCAGAACCTCTGAAGCTTTTCCACTGTTCATACTGAACATGGTGAATGCGAAAGCGTTGCTTGGGTTACTCTTTATACACAGTGCTTCTGATTTGTGTGAGATTGAGTTGAGGTCAGAGCCTGTAAATAGCACACTCAGAAAAACACGTTAGAGTACCACAACTGTTCATATCAAAAGGTTAACTTGTAATCATCAAAACATAGAGTTGTACTACTAGATCAAAACTTGATCTTACACATATGTCCAATAGCTCTTACCACTTAAGCTATATTTTGAGGACATAACAAAATTTTCAAGTATTGAGTAAAAGAGCCAAATTGCAAGAGCACACAAAAAGACCTACTGAAATTTAATTCTATTACACCTTTGTTGGGCCATATAATTAGCCAGCCCATTAGCTTTTCTGAAAATATGGCCCAATAAAGCCACTTGTTGGTTTAAAGAAGATTATTTTTGGTATATATTTAACTTTTTTCTATATGCATACGCTGATAAAGTTTATTTTAAGAAAGATCATTTTGATTTTTTCACATCCTCTGTTGTCTCATCTCTTTTTTTTTTCATAGAAAATTATTAAAATAAAATCAATGGCTTGTGTAAAGAACTTTCATTAAAAGGAATAACCATCTCTAAAACCAATATAACAATACTTGAATCTACATCACTATAAGCTAAAACATACTCACATTTGGCATAAAAAAAGATACCTGATTTCAATGTGATGCAACAGCCAACCGTTGTCCCAGATCTAAAACCTTTTTTCCATCTCATTTTGTTGGTTCTTGTTTTCTTTATGTCCATCTGATTCTACTTTGAACCCATTTCCTTCTTTCCGAAAGAAAGAGTATTTCAACTGCACATACAACATATTAGCAGAGGACAACAAATGCGACGTTTTGGTAAAAAGAGGAGTAAAAAGAAAAAAAAAGACTTAGGTTGTTTAGTAGTTCTTACCTATTCAACCAAAAATCTACCATATGTCTGATTTTGTGCACCTAGTTACATTGGGAATGTAATCAAACAAGTGCAACATGATGCGAATCTTAGCAAAATCGATGGCCGATCAACTCTTGATGAATTAGACCTGTTTGAGAAGGTTCTCGATAAGAGATAAGAACAACATTAATGAAAATAATTGTACTTGTCGGCATTGACATAAATGAGGCTTGACTTTTTAAACCGAGTTAAAGATGTCATCAGCGTTACCGTCAACCACTATAATTGAACGTACTAACATCTCTATCTTAACTTTTTCATTTTTGTTAAATAAAATGGTAGGGCAGAGAGTAAACACATTCCACTAAGGCTCTGGTGGCATGCTAGGAAAATTAGTAGAAGACCATTCCTTGGTAGGAGCTGCATTCAATCTCCCCAAATAGGGTTTCTAAAACAATTGCATTTTACTAGACACATAGAGACTCAAACCTTAACCTTTGAGAGGTGATAGATAAGCCCAAAAATCTATAGCGAGTTATGTCAACCCAAGCTAGCATATCAACATTTCCTTGAATTATGTGTGTGCATGTTATGTGCTTTTAGATTCTTTAAAATAAATTTTAATCTAAAAATATATTTGGTATCGATAAATAATTAAATATATATTTGTATTTATGTATAACTTTTAATTTCTTAGTCTAATCAAGAGCATAAAGTTATAGATTTTGAACTTGAATTCTTTGTTAAAGAAAATTAAAACCATTTATTAAGAGTAAATCACATTAAGAACTACTTTTTTTTTTTAAATCGGAAATATATATATATTGCACCCTTTAGGGATTGATCCCTGGACCTTTCCCTCCCAACTTTTATGTCTAATAGCTCTTAGCACTTAAGCTATTTTTCGAGGACTAAACAAATTTTTCAAGTAATTGAAGGTATGAAAAACGGTAGAAAGGGGGGGTTTGAATAACGTTTTCAGAACAAAACTTCCACCTTAAAGATTTTGACAAATCTTTTGAGAACTTAAGTGCTAAAGATAAGAGATAGAAAAGCACACAAGGATTTTATCCTGGTTCACTTGATAAATCACTCAAGCTACTCCAGTCCACCCGTTAAGGTGATTTCTTCCTTCTTAGAATGAAGGCAATCCACTAATCAGGTAAGAGTTACAACTGCACTTGAAACCTACAAGTGACTAACAATTACACTGACTTAGCTCACACTAAGATTCACTCTCTTAGTCTTCTCTAGGATCCGATCAACCTTGATCTCCTAAAGGCAAACTATACAACTGTATATGAAGTTCTTGTTTACAAAGAAAGTGCTTCTAAAAAGCTTATAGTAAACACAATGAATTTCAAGATGAAAGAAAGCTTAGAATATTTTGAATATGTCTTGCGCGTGTATGTTGCTTCTACTTAGTTTCTTCGCCGCTTCTTTCAATCTTCAGCCTTTATATATACTCCAAGGATTAGGGTTGAGCGTTGCATGGGAAATGCTACCGTTGGAGGGCAGTTCTGGAAAATCCAGCTTCTGCTGTGGCTGAGAACGTTAGGTAGGTCGTCAGGAAGGTACACTTGCTTTTGTACTTGGATAGCGACTTGACCTTTTAACCTAGGAGACTTCTGATCAGGGGAATACTTCATATTGGAACTTGTGAAGCCGGTTGATCAGAGTCAGAGGGAAAGCACAGATCCTCTGACCATTGTATCTTCTGATTCTGAACTCAGAGGGAAGAACATGGCCTTCAGAGTTTCTTGCTTCTGGACTTCAGAGTTTCCACTATTCAGCTTCTGGATCTTCAGAGTCTTCTACACCATCAGAACATCTGAACCTTCAGTGTTTCTTGGTTATCAGAACTTCTGGATCTTCAGAGCTTCTAGCGACTGAGTCCACATCAGAGTTTGTATAGCTTCAGAACCTCTGAAGCTTTTCCACTGTTCATACTGAACATGGTGAATGCGAAAGCGTTGCTTGGGTTACTCTTTATACACAGTGCTTCTGATTGGTGTGAGATTGAGTTGAGGTCAGAGCCTGTAAATAGCACACTCAGAAAAACACGTTAGAGTACCACAATTGTTCATATCAAAAGGTTAACTTGTAATCATCAAAACATAGAGTTGTACTACTAGATCAAAACTTGATCTTACAATCTCCCCCTTTTTGATGATGACAAAACTAAGATTTTTGATGAACAATTCTTAAACATTAAACTGAATTCACTCAGAGTTTAGAGATATAGAATAATACTTATCCTGATGTGAATAGTTTATCTTGCTCATTCTGAATTCAAGTCACTGCTTGATTCTGAGCTTAGCTCCCCCTGAATCTAATACTTGATGAAAACGTTAGTAAAGTCTAGATTCTGAGCTAAAAAATATAAGAGTTCAGAGTGAGAAGCTTATGACATAGATGAAAAACGAATAATCAGAGCGCATAAGTGATCAGAGTCATGGACAAGGTATCAGAGTCTTGGGTATCAGAGTCAACTTAGAATCACTTCAGAAGAAGTGAAATGTATTCCTTGTATTTGCCCAGTGACACATCTATGGTCATGAAGGTGGAACTCTTAAATTCTCCAAAAGAAAAATAAATCACACTAACACATCTTACACATCAAAAACTAGGTTTACTCCCCCTTTTTGTCATAAGCAAAAAGCTTGGGGTGTGAAAAACTTAGCTTGAAGTACAAGGTACTCCCCCTTAGAGAAGGTCTAAGTTTAAAGAAAATGAAAACGATGTAAGAATCAGAGTTAGGCGAAAATAAATAGAAGAGTTAATGCAAGGGATGAACGTTTACCACCAGTCAAGTGAGTAAATAGAAGGGTCAGTTACCAAGAACTTAACCTCGAGAAACTGTAATAGCATTAACTTTCAGAGAGAAAGTGAAGCCTATAAAAAGCGTTGGAGAGAAAGGTAAGCTTCACACCTCGAATAATTTTCAGTAAGAAAAAAATGGCATCATACAACGTAGCACTAGAAGAGCTGAGGAAGAAGGCCTTTGAAGAGGACTTGTTCCTGAACATCAGGCATCCAGAGGGTGCAACTACCATCGCGGAGCTGACACGGACACTGCTGGAAGAGGACCTGCGTCCAGAGTTGGAGAGAGACCTGAAGGAATTTCTTGCCTTCGTGGAGGAGGTGCAAGAACTCAGCCGGCTTGAACTCAAGCTGCTGGAAGAAAAAGAAATCTTGGAAAAGAAGCTCAGGACTTCAGAAGAGATTCTGGAGAAAGATGAGCTAAAGGTCAGACTCAACAACATCCAGCATGTACTGGAGCGTCTGGAGAAGGATAGGTCAGAGCAGCGCCAGGAGTGCAGAAGAATGAGGAGGGATCCTCCATTCTAGATTATATGATGTAAAGAAATATGATGTAAACATAGAACAATGAATAAAAAAGACTTTTGCAAACATATGTGACATAAGTATATAGATATATATGCATATATAATCACAAACGAATAAAAGAGAATAAATAAATAAAAGGAAACAGAGTTTAACAAAAGGAAAACAAAGTTAACGAAAAAGAAGAAAAAGAAGAGATCCTAAAAACTAAGGTTTGTCAGTGCGTCTCAGAAGTTCCATCATCATTTGCTTCATCTCAATCAGCATGGATTCATGAGTGTCAAGACGTTGTTCCATGATGTCGAGTCTGGATGAGCTTGTCTGAGTAGAGCTGGAAGGAACATTCTGAGCAGCTTGAGGTTCTGGAATGGAAGCAGAAGCAGCAGGAGTAAACACAACTGGTGCAAGTCGCTCTGCCTCAGCCTCAGCTTCAAGACGCTCTGCCTCAAGTCTGGCTTGTTCAGCCTGAGCTGCTGCTTCACGTGCAGCTTCGTCTGCTTGTTCTTTCTTTCTCTTGGCTTCTTCAATAGCTTCAAGAAGCTTATTTCTCTGTTCTAGTTCGTGAAGAGCCACCCTCCTAGCAAGCCTTTGCTTTGCAGCCTCAATGCTCTGACTGCCCTCTGCATGCAGGAGCTGCATCATAATTGGAACTTGAGCCACTAGCCAAGTGCTCAGATTGTTCCACTCATCAGCCACATTTTCAGCATTCTCACTGAGATCAGTCTGACCGTGCACATTGCGGAGCCTCAAAGAGGCTTCATGATAGAAGATATTGATGCACTCAGAGAGAGATGTGGGTTGAAGGTGAGTATAGGGAATTATGGAGAGGTTGGGTTCAGGAGAGGCTGGGTGATTGCTGCTATGGGCTTCAGAGGCACCTTGTGGAGAACCAATGTTAATCATGGGAGCATTGGGTTCAGAGGTTCCAAGGTGAGGGTCTGAAGTTTCAACCAGAGGGTGAGGTGATCTAACCGAGGATTGGTTAGACACTGATTGTTCAGGTTCAGGGTCTGGTTGAATGGGCTCTTGTTGGTCAGGGACAGGGTGAGCTTGTTGAACTAAGGGGTCTGCCTCTTGGATAGGATTGGCCAAGATAGTTCATCTGGGTCAACTAGACGTTCAGGTCTAGGGCCAGGATATCTCCTAGGGCTTGGACAGGTAAGGTAATACTCTTCCAAGGCAGATACCTTTTCTTTTCTAACCTCCATGAATTTTCTAATTGATTCAGAGGTATTGGAGGGAGGAGAGTCAATAACATTGGTTGGGAAGGATACAGGTGTGAAGGCTGTTGAAGAGTCTGTATCCGTGGTTCTGGCAGCAGGACGTGCTGATGCTCTGAGAGCAGAGTGATCAGACGTTCTGGGTTGTGGTTCTGTTTGGTTGGGCTCGGGTTGGTCTTGGACGATTGGTTCAGAAGATAATGGGTCGTACGGAATGGTAAGGAGAGATGTTGGTTCTTCTGACCTAGAGGTTGGGTTCTGAAGCAAATTCCAGAGAGGTGCTTCAGTAGGAGAAGGTTGAAAGAAGGAAGATCTTGGGGAATGTGGTGGAGAGGTGGTTTGTTCGGCTGGCTGGGATTCAGGAATAGGAGTGAGGGGATTTGAGGAGTGTTGAAGCAAGGCAGAAATAGGGAGTGCATCAAATAAATTCAAATCATCATCAGAAGCAAGTGCAGGCTTACTTGAATGTGCTGATGATCGAGTCACTCTGGCAGGAGGTTCAGTCCTTCTGACCACTGCAGCAGCTGGTTCCACCCGAGTAGGCTTCACCACGATTCTGACCTTCTTCTGCTTCTTCTTTGGAGGACCATCCTCACTATCATCATCATCACCATCATCAGGCTTTCTCTTCGTCTTCTTGACCAGAGGGACATCAGAGTCTTCAGAGGATTCTTCCAGAACCATCTTCCTCTGAGCTTTCCTCTTGGGAGGAGAAGGAAACTCTGGAGCTGGTGGTAGTCTGCTGACGAAATCATCAAGGTCAATTTCGAATCCTTGAGCCCTTAGATCTTCAACATAGCATCTGATGGCATCAGGATTGTCCGCTTGGGTCCACAGAGGGTAGTCATTCAGAGGCATTCTTCTTCCTCTGATCTCAGAAGATGTGTCTTCATGAGCAGGAGCAATCTTCTTCTGGATTAAGCCCATCTTCTTCAAGGAGTTTGCAGTGAAGACATCACTGACAATTGTGCTCAAATCCTCTGTGCAACCAGCATCGATCAAATCTTGCACCAAGTGGCTTTCAATGAGAAAGTCTGAGAGCAGCCTCCCAAAAGGGATGTATTTGATTGCAGACTTGATGGAGGCGGTGGTGCGAGACTTCCGGATGCATTCCTTTAAGTAGGAGAACAGGAAGTAGGGAAGGCAGATCTTCTCCTTGTCTTGAATGAAGAACAGCATCGCCTTCTGATTGAAGTTGATGTAATCTGGGGAACTGCCCTTCGGTCTCTGATTGATGCAGTTGAGCAGGATCTTGTGCCAGATTCTGAGTTTGGGGTGAAGATCCATCACCTTGTAACTCGTCTTGCCCGGTTTGAAGGTGGTGTACAGGGCCTTGTTGACTTTGTCTTTGGTGATGGGTTTCAGCTTGGATTCCGTCAGTTGGAACCGATACCCATAAGCAGTTTCTGCTCCTAGCAGATTCACGAATGACTTCTCAGTGATAATGATCTTCCTGCCAAGAATGTGAGAGACCACCTGAGTGTCATCGCAGTCTGCGTGCTTCCAGAATTCCTTTACCAATTTCTCATACACCGGTCCTCGAAGACGAAGATCATACCCATTTGCAGCCAAGTTATCGAGGTTGAATCTCCATTCTGCCAGGACTTGGAGTTCCTCAGGAGCAAATACGCAGTGAACGGCACAGCCCCGTTCTGCAATAGGAACAATCTGCTCTTGAACTTGAACTTGTTCTTGTGCCGGGTTCTCAGAGCCCCTTTGACCCGTTGCCAAACCAACTTCCATATGAGGGAACTGAGGTGCATCTGCAGTAGATCTTCTGGTTTGTCTCACCATTTTGAAGAGGTTGAAGGTTTGAGGTAGAAGATGAAGTTTGAAGGATGAAGAGAGATCGAGAGAGAAATCAAGAAAGAGGCGGTTTTGAAAAGCAGAGAGTGCGAGAGTGAAAACCGGAAGTGAACGAGAACGTGTGTGTATAGTGGGTTTTATCAAATAACCGTTGTTGATTCAAAAAGCACTTTAAGATCAACGGTTGAAAATTAAAGATAGATAGTAACAGTAAAATACACAATCACACGCAGGAGATAAGCATATCTACACGCAATCATAACAGACTGTCACACGGGCACAAGGAATTATGCATCAGAAATTCTGACACACGTGTTGTTGTCTCAGCTTCAGAGTCAGTACCAGTGGGCACACACACTCTGATTGAGTTACCTTCTGGACTAGACATCTTCTGATCAAGAAGTATCATAGTCAGAGGTTCTGATCCATCTTCACTCTGGACAAAAGTCCATGTTTAGATTTTTCAGAATAAAATTAAATCTATCCTCTGCTAAGGGCTTTGTAAAGATATCTGCCCATTGATGGTCAGTATCAACAAACTTCAGAAGAAGTACGCCGTTCTGCACATAATCTCTAATGAAGTGATACTTTACCTCAATGTGCTTTGCCCTTGAATGCAAGATAGGATTCTTGCTCAACGAGATTGCAGCAGTGTTATCACAATAAATTGGGATATTGCTCTCAAGGATCTGATAATCCTCCAGCTGATGTTTCATCAAGAGCATCTGAGTGCTGCATATTGCTGCTGAGATATATTCTGCCTCTGCAGTTGATAGTGCAATGGTTGATTGCCTCTTGCTTGCCCATGAGACTAGATTGCTTCCCAGAAATTGACAATTTCCAGAAGTACTTTTTCTCTCTGTTCTATCTCCAGCATAATCAGCATCACAATAACCTGAAAGCTTATACTCTGATGTTTTCTTATACATCAAGCCAAGGTTAGTGGTGCCTTTCAGATACCTTAGGATCCTCTTAACAGCAGTTAAGTGGGTTTCCCTTGGATCTGATTGGAAACGAGCACATAAGTGAACACTAAATAATATGTCTGGCCTAGATGCAGTTAAGTATAGAAGTGAACCTATCATTCCACGATAGAGCTTCTGACATACTTTACCACTTTTATCTTCTTTCTCCAAAATGCATGTAGGATGCATTGGAGTCTTGGCCACTGTAGATTCCAGCATATTGAACTTCTTCAGAAGTTCTTTAGTGTACTTGCTCTGATGGATATATGTTCCTTCTGGTGTTTGATCAACTTGTATTCCCAGAAAGTACTTTAATTCTCCCATCATACTCATCTCAAATTCAGCCTGCATCATCTCAGAAAATTCTTTGCATAGAGATTGATTAGCAGAACCAAATATAATATCATCCACATAAATTTGCACAATTAAGATATCATCTTTATAAGTCTTGCAAAAAAGAGTTGTATCTACTTTACCCCTTACAAACTCATTCTCCAGAAGGAATGAGCTAAGTCTCTCATACCATGCTCTGGGAGCTTGCTTCAGACCGTAGAGTGATTTCTTCAATTTGAACACATGGTCTGGTTTCTTTTCATCTTCAAAACCTGGGGGTTGATGAACATAGACTTCCTCTGAGATATAACCATTTAGGAAGGCACTCTTTACGTCCATCTGATGTAGAACTATGTTGTGATTTACTGAGAAGGAGATCAACAGTCTAATTGCCTCCAGTCTTGCTACCGGAGCAAATGTTTCAGTGTAGTCTATTCCTTCCTGCTGGCTGTATCCTTGAGCAACTAGCCTTGCCTTGTTTCTGACTACTTCTCCTTTCTCATTTAGCTTGTTTCTGAATACCCATTTCGTTCCAATAACATGGACACTCTCAGGCTTCTTCACTAAGCTCCAAACATCGTTCTTGGAGAATTGATTCAGTTCTTCTTCCATGGCCAGAATCCAATCCTTGTCCTGAAGAGCTTCATCTATGGACTTGGGTTCAATTAAGGACACCAATCCTTTCAGACTCAGCAAGGTCTCTTCAGAGGGTCTGAAGGCAGATCTGGTTCTGACTGGTTCATCTTTGTTGCCCAGAATCAATTCCTTAGGGTGAGCTGCAGTGATTCTGCTCTTCTTCAGAGTTTGTGAGTTAGAGGGACCAGCTTCTTCCTCTGGTTCATCTTCCTCTGGCTCAACTTCCTCTGGAGCTTTGCCTTTGTCAGAAACATTAATGCTTAAATCTACAAACTTTTCAACTAGCTTTGACTGGTCAGAGTCAAGCTTATCATCAAATCTAACATGAATAGATTCTTCAATAGTCTTAGCATCAGTATTATAAAATCTAAAACCTTTAGATCTATCAGAATAACCAAGTAATAGACACTTAGAAGACTTAGCATCAAATTTATGCAATCTATCCGTAGTATTGAGAACATAACAAACACAGCCAAAAGGATGAAAATAAGAAATGTTGGGTTTTATGTTCTTCCACAATTCATAAGGAGTCTTATTCAGAATTGGTCTCACAGAGATTCTGTTCTGAATGTAACATGCTGTATTTACTGCCTCTGCCCAAAAGTGCTTAGCCATGCCAGTTTCTTGGAGCATGGTTCTAGCCATCTCCTGAAGAGTTCTGTTCTTCCTCTCAACAACACCATTTTGTTGAGGAGTTCTGGGACAAGAGAAATCATGTGCAATTCCATAGGAATCAAACAGACTCTCAAACTTGTCATTCTCAAACTCTCCACCATGGTCACTTCTGACACGCACAATCCTACAAGCCTTCTCGTTTTGCACTTGAGCAATGAAGGTAGAGAACACAGCATGAGACTCATCCTTGCGGGTTAGAAACTTTACCCATGTCCAGCGGCTATAGTCATCAACGATAACCATCCCATATCTCTTGCCACCTATAGACTCAGTTTTCACTGGTCCAAAAAGGTCGATATGCAGAAGTTCCAACGGCCTTGAGGTTGAGACAACATTCTTTGCCTTGAAAGGGACTTTTGTGAATTTGCCTTTCTGACATGCTTCACAAAGAGCGTCTGAAGCGAACTTCAGATTGGGTAAGCCCCTGACAAGGTTTAGCTTGCTCAGCTGAGAAATCTTTCTCATACTGGCATGCCCTAACCGTCTATGCCATACCCACTGCTCTTCATTAACAGACAGAAGGCACTTCACATTCTGAGCCTCCAACTCAGATAATCTGATCTTATAAATGTTGTTCTTCCTCTTGCTGTTAAACAGAACAGAGCCATCGATCTGACTTACAGCCCGGCAGGACTTTTGATTGAATATAACATCAAAACCCTTGTCAGCTAATTGACTTATAGACAATAAGTTATGTGTTAAGCCGTCTACCAATAAAACATTATCAATGCATGGACTACTATCTACACAAATAGTACCAGTACCAACAATTTTACCCTTTTCATTTCCTCCGAAGCCAACTTCGCCTCCAGGCTTAAGTTTCAGCTCTCGAAACATACGCTTTTCTCCCGTCATGTGACGCGAGCATCCACTGTCCAGATACCATGATTGGTGTTTCAGTGGAGCTATCAAGGATATCTGCAACATAGATGATCTTGTCCTTAGGTACCCACTTTCTGGGTCCTCTTTTGTTAGTTACCCCAGAGGTTCTGATCACCTTGGGTGTCTCAACATAATATTTTAAAGGAATATTTGCATGATATTTAGTCATAGAGAAAGATCCCTTTTTAAGAGGATGTTTAGCAACTTTAGCAGGTACAGGATCAGGCAATATGGTACCAGAGGGAACAAAGCATTCATACAAGGATTTAGCTTTAGACACAGAAGGCTCATTTCTAATTGGTTTAGAATAGCCAATGCCATGCATTCCATTTCTGCTTACGCCATAGATCATTGAAGCCATTAAGCTTCTATCCACGCTTTTACCTAGGAATCTTTGAAAAGACTTTTCATACTTAGATTCATTTCTACAATCAGAGGCATCACAGGCAACAATTTCTTCTAACTTAGCAATCTGGTTCTTAAGCACAGAGTTAGAATTTACCAAAGCATGATTTTCATTTTTCAAATCAGAAATAATTTTCTCATGTTCAGAAGGAGTCTTAGAGACAGCAGATAAGTTCTTTTTCAACTTTTTATGCTTAGACAATAAAGAGTTATACTTATCCATGATATCAGACAAAGCATGTTTCAGTTCAGAGGTAGAGAAGGAAGCGAATACCTCATTTTCATCGTCTGAGTTAGGATCTCCTTCTGATTCTGAGTCAGAGTCAACAGCTTCCTTTGACTCTGCTCCTTTGTCTTTGACAATGGCCATGAGTCCTTGGACTTCACCATCAGAGTCAACATCCTCTGACTCTGATTCATCGAATGTCACCATCAGACTCTTCTTGGTCTTGAAGTGCTTCTTTGGCTTCTTGTCTTTCTTCAACTTTGGACAATCACTTTTGTAGTGTCCAGATTCTTTGCACTCAAAACATGTGACTTCCTTGATTGAAGACTTCTTCTGGCCTGAGGACTCATACTTGCCTTTTGCCTTTCCAGAGCCTTTGAACTTGCTCTGCCTGTGCTTCCAGATGCGGTTGAGTCTCTTGGAGATCAGAGTCAGCTCATCTTCATCAGAATCTTCTGATGCTTCTTCAGATTCTTCTTCTTCAGCTTGAAGAGCCTTTGACTTCTCAACCTTAGCCTTTTCAGATTTGGATTTCAAGGCTATGGACTTTTTCCTCAGATCTTGCATCTCTGAGCGTTTCAGCTCATGGCATTTCAAAATGCTGATGAGTTCTTCTAAACTCATATTCTCAACGTCTCTCGTGAGCTCTATTGAAGTCACCAAAGGCATCCAACTTTCAGGAAGACACCTGATGACCCTTATGACATGATCTTTTGTTGTGTAGCTCTTGTTGAGAGGTCGTATGCCAGCTACAAGCAATTGAAATCTGGAGAACATTTCTTCAATGGACTCATTTGGCTCCATGATGAAGGATTCATACTTTTGGATCAAAGACAATGCCTTTGATTCTTTGACTTTCTTGTTTCCTTCATGAGACATCTTCAGAGAATCAAAAATGCCTTTAGCAAACTCACGATCGGTAATCTTCTGGTACTCCTCATAGGAAATAGCACTTAGAAGAATTGCTCTTGCTTTGTGATGTTGTGAGTACAGCTTCTTTTGTTCTGCAGTCATCTCTGACCTTGGGATCTTCTTGCCATCTGCATCAACTGGACGCTCATAGCCATCCACAATAATATCCCAGAGATCTGCATCGAAACCCAGAAAGAAACTTTCCAGTCTATCTTTCCAATATTCGAACCTTTGACCATCGAACATAGGAGGCTTTGCGTTGTAACCATCTCTTTGAGTTTCACTGGTGGTGGCAGCCATTGTTTTTCACACCGGCCCGGATCACTGAACACTGTTAGGTGTGGTAATCAGAACTTGCGCTCTGATACCAATTGAAGGTATGAAAAACGGTAGAAAGGGGGGGTTTGAATAACGTTTTCAGAACAAAACTTCCACCTTAAAGATTTTGACAAATCTTTTGAGAACTTAAGTGCTAAAGATAAGAGATAGAAAAGCACACAAGGATTTTATCCTGGTTCACTTGATAAATCACTCAAGCTACTCCAGTCCACCCGTTAAGGTGATTTCTTCCTTCTTAGAATGAAGGCAATCCACTAATCAGGTAAGAGTTACAACTGCACTTGAAACCTACAAGTGACTAACAATTACACTGACTTAGCTCACACTAAGATTCACTCTCTTAGTCTTCTCTAGGATCCGATCAACCTTGATCTCCTAAAGGCAAACTATACAACTGTATATGAAGTTCTTGTTTACAAAGAAAGTGCTTCTAAAAAGCTTATAGTAAACACAATGAATTTCAAGATGAAAGAAAGCTTAGAATATTTTGAATATGTCTTGCGCGTGTATGTTGCTTCTACTTAGTTTCTTCGCCGCTTCTTTCAATCTTCAGCCTTTATATATACTCCAAGGATTAGGGTTGAGCGTTGCATGGGAAATGCTACCGTTGGAGGGCAGTTCTGGAAAATCCAGCTTCTGCTGTGGCTGAGAACGTTAGGTAGGTCGTCAGGAAGGTACACTTGCTTTTGTACTTGGATAGCGACTTGACCTTTTAACCTAGGAGACTTCTGATCAGGGGAATACTTCATATTGGAACTTGTGAAGCCGGTTGATCAGAGTCAGAGGGAAAGCACAGATCCTCTGACCATTGTATCTTCTGATTCTGAACTCAGAGGGAAGAACATGGCCTTCAGAGTTTCTTGCTTCTGGACTTCAGAGTTTCCACTATTCAGCTTCTGGATCTTCAGAGTCTTCTACACCATCAGAACATCTGAACCTTCAGTGTTTCTTGGTTATCAGAACTTCTGGATCTTCAGAGCTTCTAGCGACTGAGTCCACATCAGAGTTTGTATAGCTTCAGAACTTCTGAAGCTTTTCCACTGTTCATACTGAACATGGTGAATGCGAAAGCGTTGCTTGGGTCACTCTTTATACACAGTGCTTCTGATTTGTGTGAGATTGAGTTGAGGTCAGAGCCTGTAAATAGCACACACAGAAAAACACGTTAGAGTACCACAATTGTTCATATCAAAAGGTTAACTTGTAATCATCAAAACATAGAGTTGTACTACTAGATCAAAACTTGATCTTACAGTAATGAGTAAAAAAGTCAAATTGCAAGACCACACAAAAAGACCCACTGAAGTTTAATTCTTTTACACCTTTTTTGGGCCATATAGAGGGGCAACGCCCAGCATGTATCCCGCCCTGAGGCGGGGCCCTGGACTTCAGATGGGCCTTGATCTTGGAGGCCCAATTGGCCCAATAGGTAGTACTCAAGCTCTATAAATAGGAGGTAGTTATCAATTGTAAGGGACTTTTGGCTCATTTGATGAAATAACACTTGAAATTCAGCACTCCCTCTCACTCTCATTCTCTCTTGGCACAATCCCTCTACCTCTAGGTACTATGCCTCTCTTCAATGTTCATTCCCAGAACATTTGGCGCCGTCTGTGGGGATCGTAAACTTTCTACTCCCATTCACGTGGATTGATTGTGCATGAAGTTACCTCTGATTGTGATTAGGCAATTCTCTGGTTTTCCGATTTTGATTCTGTGACTAGTGTTGGTTCTCCGATCGAGTTTGCATCGTTTCTGGTTTGGATGGAGACTCGACGCAGGAGGCAGCATCATTCACCAATGCGACAGCGGATTTCGCCGCCTCGGCGGCCTCATCGTGTGGACCTGGATTCTCCGGTACGAACGACAGGAGTACAGTCGCCTTCTCCTCTTCCATCACCACCACCTCCTCCATCGCCTTCACAGGTAGGATCTCTGGAGCGCTCACCAGAGAATTCACCTGCTCCGGAACAACAGCCGGCGGTGACACAGGAGCAATGGCGCCATTTGATGCGCAGTATTGGCAACATCCAGCAGCGGAATGAGCATCTACAGGCTCAGTTAGATTTCTACCGTCGCGAGCAGCGAGATGATGGAAGCAGAGAAGCAGATTCCGTGGCTGAGTTCCGTCCGTTCTCGGAAGATGTTGAGAATGTGGCGATTCCGGATAACATGAAAACGTTAGTTCTGGATTCTTACAGCGGAGATTCCGATCCGAAAGATCATCTTCTGTATTTTAATACGAAGATGGTGATAATTGCGGCGTCAGATGCGGTGAAGTGCAGGATGTTTCCATCGACGTTCAAATCGACGGCGATGGCGTGGTTCACAACTTTGCCGCGTGGATCGATTTCAAATTTCAGAGACTTCTCATCCAAGTTTCTAGTGCAATTCTCGGCAAATAAGAATCAGCCGGTGACGATCAATGACCTATACAATATTCGCCAGCAGGAAGGGGAGTCACTGAAAGAGTACATGGCAAGGTATAGCGCGGCGTCGGTAAAGGTAGAAGACGAGGAGCCTCGAGCTTGTGCTTTAGCATTTAAAAACGGTTTGCTGCCGGGAGGGTTGAACAGCAAATTGACACGTAAGCCGGCGCGCTCGATGGGAGAGATGCGTGCTCGTGCCAGCACTTATATTCTGGACGAGGAGGACGACGCTTTCAAAAGAAAGCGCGCGAAGTTGGAAAAGGGCGACACGTCGCCCAAGCGCGTGAAAAAAGATAGGAGCGGCGAGGATAAGGGGGACGGCAAACAGCAGAGGCCAGGTAAGGGGAAGTCGGTATTCAAACCGACCAAGGAACAGTTGTATCCACGGCGCGATGATTATGAACAACGTCGGCCTTGGCAATCTAAGTCTCATCGCCAGCGGGAGGAAACTGATATGGTGATGAACACAGATGCATCGGATATGCTCCGAGGGGCAAGCGACGCCAATCTAGTGGATGAGCCGGAGGCCCCAAAGTATCAGCCACGGGGCGCCAATCCCAAGAAGTGGTGCGAGTTCCACCGGTCCGCCGGGCATGATACGGATGACTGTCGGACTTTGCAGCGGGAAATTGATAAGTTGATTCGGGCGGGATATCAAGGAAATCGTCAAGGCCAGTGGCGCAATAGTGGCGATCAAAACAAAGCGCACAAGCGGGAGGAGGAGCGAGCGGACACTAAGGGTAAGAAAAAGCAAGAATCAGCGGCTATTGCCACAAAAGGGGCTGATGACACGTTCGCTCAACACTCTGGACCGCCCGTCGGAACCATCAACACCATCGCCGGGGGATTTGGCGGCGGTGGTGACACTCACGCGGCGCGTAAGCGCCATGTTCGTGCCGTTAATTCCGTTCATGAGGTCGCTTTTGGATTCGTGCACCCTGACATAACAATCTCGATGGCGGACTTTGAGGGGATAAAGCCTCATAAGGACGACCCGATTGTGGTGCAGTTAAGGATGAACAATTTCAACGTTAGAAGGGTACTCCTGGATCAGGGTAGTTCGGCTGATATTATCTATGGTGATGCATTTGACAAGTTGGGACTAACTGACAATGATCTAACTCCATACGCGGGAACCTTGGTAGGTTTCGCGGGGGAGCAAGTAATGGTGCGGGGATACATTGATCTAGACACAATATTTGGGGAAGACGAGTGTGCTAGGGTTTTGAAGGTAAGGTATCTGGTTCTCCAGGTGGTAGCATCCTACAATGTCATCATTGGGCGAAATACATTGAATCGCCTTTGTGCTGTAATTTCGACAGCCCACTTGGCGGTCAAGTATCCGATAAGCAGTGGAAAGGTGGGAAAGCTGAAGGTGGACCAGAAGATGGCGAGGGAGTGTTACAATAATTGCCTTAACTTGTACGGCAAGAAGAGTGCGTTGGTTGGTCATAGATGTTATGAAATCGAAGCTTCGGATGAAAATCTTGATCCCCGGGGCGAGGGGCGAGTAAATAGGCCCACGCCAATTGAGGAAACGAAGGCGCTAAAGTTTGGCGATCGCACTTTGAAGATTGGGACCAGACTGACGGAGGAGCAGGAGACGCGCCTGACAAAACTGCTTGGGGAGAACTTAGACTTGTTTGCTTGGAGCTGCAAAGACATGCCTGGGATTGATCCAAACTTCATATGCCATCGGTTAGCATTGAATCCAAGTGTCAAGCCAGTTTCACAACTTAGGAGGCGCTTGGGTGGCGACAAAGGGAAGGCGGTGCAACAGGAGGTCGACAAGTTGTTGGCGGCAGAATTCATCAGGGAAGTGAAGTATCCGACGTGGTTGGCGAACGTCGTAATGGTAAAGAAGGCGAACGGGAAATGGCGGATGTGTGTAGATTACACAGACTTAAACAAGGCATGTCCAAAAGATTCGTATCCCCTTCCCAGCATCGATAGCCTTGTTGATGGTGCCTCGGGCAACGAACTGCTTAGCTTGATGGATGCTTATTCTGGCTATCATCAAATCCGCATGCACCCGGCAGACGAGGACAAAACGGCTTTTATGACTGCCAGAGTCAATTATTGCTATCGCACCATGCCGTTTGGACTAAAGAACGCTGGGGCTACCTACCAAAGATTGATGGATAGGGTTTTTGCTGGGCAGGTGGGAAGAAACATGGAGGTTTACGTTGATGACATGATTGTTAAATCAGTACGAGGTTTAGACCATCATCAAGATCTGGAGGAAGCATTTGGCGAAATTAGGAAGCACAGTATGCGCCTCAATCCGGAGAAATGCTCTTTTGGTGTTCAGGGGGGTAAGTTTTTGGGATTCATGATCACATCCAGAGGAATCGAGATAAACCCAGAAAAATGCAAGGCGATTCAGCAGATGAAAAGCCCTTCCAATGTGAAAGAAGTCCAACGTTTGACGGGGCGAATAGCAGCTTTATCTCGGTTTCTTCCCAAGTCTGGTGACAGATCTTTCCCTTTTTTCAAGTGTCTTCGCAAGAATGTCGCATTCGAGTGGACGGCGGAGTGTGAGGAAGCTTTCGTTCGCCTCAAGGAACTCCTATCGTCACCGCCGATCTTGTCGAAACCAATACAGGGACACCCGCTGCATTTGTATTTTGCTGTGAGCGATAGTGCTCTGAGTTCTGTGATGTTGCAGGAGATAGATGGCGAGCATCGAATTGTTTATTTCGTTAGTCACACACTCCAGGGCGCGGAGGTCAGATATCAGAAAATTGAGAAGGCGGCGCTGGCGGTCCTCGTCACAGCCCGGCGGTTGAGACCTTATTTTCAGAGTTTTCCCGTGAAGGTGCGGACGGATTTGCCCTTGAGGCAAGTATTACAAAAACCGGATTTATCAGGTAGATTGGTCGCCTGGTCGGTTGAATTGTCAGAGTATGGTTTGCAATACGATAGGCGGGGCACGGTTGGTGCGCAGTCACTAGCTGACTTTGTGGTCGAGTTGACTCCAGATCGGTTTGAAAGAGTGGACACTCAGTGGACTCTCTTCGTGGATGGATCCTCCAATAGTAGTGGCAGCGGCGCGGGAGTAACGTTAGAAGGGCCGGGGGAACTAGTGTTGGAGCAATCCCTGAAATTCGAGTTCAAAGCAACGAACAACCAAGCAGAATATGAAGCTCTCATCGCCGGATTGAAGTTGGCGCGGGAAGTGAAGATCAGGAGTTTGTTGATAAGAACGGACTCACAATTGGTGGAGAATCAAGTGAAGGGAACTTTCCAGGTCAAAGATCCTAATCTGATCAAGTACCTTGAGCGGGTACGGTATTTGATGACACTCTTTCAAGAGGTCGTGGTAGAGTACGTTCCTCGGGCAGAAAATCAGCGGGCGGACGCGCTAGCCAAACTGGCGAGCACGCGGAAGCCCGGCAATAACAAAAGTGTGATTCAGGAAACGCTGGCGTACCCAAGCATCGAAGGCGAGCTCATGTCCTGCGTAAACAGAGGGAGAACATGGATGGATCCCATAATATCTATCTTGGCGGGGGACCCGGCAGAAGTGGAGCAATGCACGAAGGAGCAGCAGCGGGAGGCGAGTCACTATACTCTCATTGACGGACACTTGTATCGCCGTGGTTTCTCGACGCCATTGTTGAAATGTGTATCGCCAGAGAAGTACGAAGCGATAATGTCTGAAGTACATGAAGGAGTGTGCGCGAGCCACATCGGGGGAAGGTCTTTGGCTTGCAAAGTGTTGAGGGCGGGTTTTTACTGGCCCACCCTCAGGAAAGATTGTATGGACTTCGTGAAGCAGTGCAAGGAGTGTCAAGTGTTCGCGGATTTGTCTAAGGCACCGCCAAAGGAGTTGGTAACGATGAGCGCCCCGTGGCCTTTCGCCATGTGGGGTGTGGACTTAGTTGGACCTTTCCCGACCGCCAGGGCACAAATGAAGTTTATATTGGTGGCGGTGGACTACTTCACTAAGTGGATTGAGGCTGAACCCTTGGCCAAGATTACTTCTGCAAAGATAGTCAATTTCTACTGGAAGCGTATTGTTTGCAGGTTCGGGATCCCAAGGGCGATCGTATCTGACAATGGGACCCAGTTTTCAAGCAGTCAAACAAGGGAGTTCTGCAAGGAAATGGGCATACAGATGAGGTTCGCCTCTGTTGAGCATCCGCAGACGAACGGGCAGGTGGAATCTGCAAACAGGGTAATCCTACGAGGACTAAGACGACGGCTCGCGGAGGCTAAGGGAGCTTGGTTGGATGAACTTCCGGCGGTGCTGTGGTCGTACAACACCACCGAGCAATCTACTACAAGGGAAACCCCCTTTAGAATGACCTATGGGGTAGATGCCATGTTGCCGGTGGAGATTGACAACTTTACATGGCGGACTCGACCAGGTTTTGAAGAGGAAAATGAGGCCAACATGGCGGTGGAGCTGGACCTTTTGTCGGAAACGCGCGACGAGGCGCACATTCGTGAAACAGCGATGAAGCAGCGCGTGGCGGCAAAGTTCAACAGCAGGGTTCGCGTCCGAGATATGCAGGTTGGCGACCTGGTCCTCAAGTGGCGATCGGGAGCCCCGGGGAACAAGCTTACTCCCAACTGGGAAGGGCCCTACCGCATTATTAAAGTTCTTGGTAATGGGGCCTATCACTTAGAAGAGCTTGATGGGAGGCGGTTACCTCGATCGTTCAATGGTTTGAGCTTGCGCTACTTTTATAGTTGATTGCAGGCGAGAAAGTGAACAAGTCGGAATCGCCGGAGCCAGATATCTTTAAGATTTTCCGAAGTGTTTTCAAATTGTCCAATGTACTGCAACGACAAATCAATAAAATAAGACGAAAATTCACGAAATTCGTGTCCAAAAAAAATTCCAGGGATTCCCTGACGATCGGAATTGCCGATCGACATAAAGAATTACGGCGATCACTAAGTGGGACAAGCTTGATCCCCAAAGGGGCTTGCTGGAACCCTGAAGGTTGTGGCGATTCCATAAATGGCCTTTGACGCCTGGGAATCACCCTCCGGAAAGTCTGACGTGATCGCCGGTCCCGTAAACGATGTGCTGGGTAAGCCTCGCCAGAATACGACGAGCGCCGTTAACTAGGCAAAAGTCTTGGGACCCCCAAATGGCCATTGGGATCCAAGCATTGTAAGCCCGAGCGGGCAAAGCCCCGGGCGAAGTCCTCGAGAATGGAGGCCGTTTCTTCCTATTAGGGAAAAAACGTCTAAAGTCTTGGTGGTGGAATACCAAGCAACAAGTCCTAGTTAAAATTAACGCACGAAATCGTTAGGCGTAATTCAATCATATGACGCGTGAAAAATAGCGCAAGATATAAGGTCGGCGAATGAATAGGGGGGAAGGCGAGGCGAGTAGTGTACGGCGAAAGCATTCCATTATGACTTACAACATATCCAACGGCGATATAAAAAGCTATGGCGAAAGGTTGCTTAAACATAGACGAATGGCGGAAAAATACACTACAAGGTGACAGTAAAAGATAAAAGTAATGTTAAAAATTACATTATTCATTATTTTCTTTCTCCTGTTCTTCTTCTTCCTCTTCTTCTTCAGTCGCTGTCCAGAGGTTTTGGTCAATCAGGGGAGGATCGTCGGGGACCAACCAGTCCTGCGGCGGTTATCTCTTTCATTACTCCCATGGCGCTAAAGTCAAAGTTCGGGTACAAATGTTGGGCCTGGTCTTTGGCGAGGTAGAAACCGCGCTCGCGGTTGTCAAGGGCGATGTCAGCGGCTTGTTCCCTCGCCTCAATGGCTCTGGCCTTCTCCGTCGCCAGCTCGTCCTCTAGACTTTTGATCTTTGCTAGTTGGGAAGCAATTTCGGCATCTTTCGTGGCGAGGGCCTCGGCATGAGTTTCGGTCGCTTTCTTATCTCCTCGGACGTAGCCTGCATCACCGCCTCCATGTCAGATTTCGCCAAGGCCAAGGACTCCGCAGACTTTTTCTCTTGCTCTGCCAACGCCTTTTTCACTAAACTCCAGCTCAGCGCACAGTATGGCAAGCTCTGACTCCTTAGCAATCAGCGCCTCGCCTCGGCGATCAAGTCCTTCTCAGCTTGCTCTTTTTCCTTCTTGCAAGCTTGAAGGCTTGCATCAAGCTCATCTGCTTCTTCCTTCATCAGCGCCAGCTGATCCTCCAGCTCGCCGATTTTTAATCCCCGCCGTGCCAATCATCTTGGTCGGCATAGACTTTGTCTTTTCCTGCCTGCGTCGCCAGTTTGTCGAAACGTTTTTCCCAAGCAGCGGCGGCTTCTTGATGCTTAGCACTTTCGGCCTTCAACCGCTCAGCTT
>NC_080042.1:41833056-42037241 GCF_012489685.1 Lotus japonicus
TTGATGATAATTCAGGTCGATCTTCGAGAATACCGTAGCTCCTCGCAGTTGATCCATCAAATCATCAATCCTAGGTAACGGATACCTATTCTTGACGGTTACTTTTGTTCAGTTGCCGTAGTCGACACATAATCTCGATTTCCCGTCCTTCTTCTTCACCAATAAGACTGGAGCTCCCCAAGGTGAAACGCTTGGTCGTATGAATCCCTTCGACAGAAGATCTTCGAGTTGGGACTTCAGTTCCACTAGCTCCGCAGGTGCCATACGATATGGTGCAATCGATATCGGCCCTGTTCCCGGTACGATGTCTATCGCAAACTCAATGTCGCGTACAGGCGGCAATCCAGGTACATCGCCAGGAAAAACATCCGTGAATTCCTTCACCACTGGAATACTGCCAACTTCTGGGTTCCCTTTGCTCTCCAAGCTTAGCAAAACAGAATACTCCTGAGATCCCTCGTTCAAAGCGACGCTGATGTGATTGGCAGATAGATACTCGGAAAGATCCGAATCAGGAAATACCACTCTCTTTCGGTTGCAGTCCAAAAGACAATGATAGCGGGACAACCAATCCATTCCTAGGATAACATCTAGGTTCTTAAGAGTTAGGCATACTAGGTTAGCATGGTAGATCCTATTGTTATGTTATCGGACAAATACATGCATGCTGAATTAGCAAGTAGAGTCTTGGCAGGAGTAGCAACTATCAGATCGAAGCTCAAAGCAGTAATGGGAAGTCTTAATCTGATTGCACACTCTCTAGAGATAAACGAATGCGTTGCACCGGAATCAAAAAGTACGGATAGAAGGTTACCGTCAATATCGCCGTCGCCTCTAATCAGTCCATCGACTCCCTCAGCATCCTCACCATCCATGGTGTAGACTCTCGCCTTTGCAGCAGGACGCTTCCCTCGGGCAGTGTTGAACGGCTGATTCCGCCTTTGGTACCTTGCACTGTGCCGCAGTATGCCCCAGTTTGTTACAGTTGTAACATTGGTCTCGTGTCGGGACAATCACGAGCATAATGCCCTTGCTTTCCACACTTGAAGCAAGTCAGTTCCCGGTTCTGAGTCTGACCTCCTGAACCACCAGCAGCACCCACCATGGGCCTGTAAGATCCCGAGGCAAATCCCCTACCAGCAGGACGCTGATATGGCCTCCTGTTTTGAAACCTCCCTCGATTCTGAACATTCTGAGGACCCGACCTCATCGGCCCTCCAGCTCCAGCCCGTTTAGCCTCCGGTTCTTCATCAGTTCCACCTCCGTGGCCTTCTCAACCAAAGATTGGAATCGCATGATTCCCAGCGGCCTCACTGAGTCCTCAATATCTGGCCTCAACCCATTCACGAAACGCTTGCACATGTAGCGCTCGTTCACATGGTCGTGGAAGAATTGGAAATGCTTCGCCAGAGACTCCAGCTTAGAAGCAAATTCCGGTACAGACATACCTCCCTGACGGAGGTTAGAAACTGTGACTCCCGCTCATCCCGAGCACTAGTTGGAAAGTATTTCTCCAAGAATGCGTCCCGGAAAGAGTTCCAGTTAACCTCTCATGGTTGGCTTCCATGATCCCCTTGTGGCCCTTCCACCAGTACTCGGCATCACCGAGCAACAGATAAGTCGCCATGCCCACCTTGGCACCCTCAACAGTCTGTAGGACGCCGAATATCTTTTCAACCTCCTGAATCCAGAGATCTGCTTTGTCTGGATCAGTACCACCAGAGAACTTGGGTGGGTTTTGCCTCCTGAAGTCATTGAGGCCTTTGTTCTGGTCCAGAGTTATTTCCCTCTGGCGCTGATGTTGTTCACGTGCTTCTTCAGTAGCACGCCTCATGGCATTATCATTTGCCTGTGCGGTTACCGCTTGGGCCTGCGCTGTTACCGCTTGGGCCATAGTGGCCATCATCTCAGCTAGCTGGTTATTATTCACCATATTCTGTTAAAGGAAGCAAACAGTCAGTACTTATCATAAGATAGCATCTAGCATCACTATACAATATGAGTAAGCAATAACTTCAATCAATTTTTAAGCGAAAAATCGCTTGCAGACAATCAATTTTTCACTCTTTGCAGAGTCACACACCTAGCACAGAAGACCTATTCCCCAACCTCCCGAAAGACTCGACCGTGCTCTGATACCACAATGTAACACCCCGATTTCGGTGGCGTCACTTTAGTAACCAAAAGTAAACTTAATGCGGAAAAACGTGAATATTTTTTTTTTGATAATAACTAAGACAAGACTGAATTAAATAAAACCCAAATGCGAAAAGTAATAAAACTAATATACAATATATAAACAACCCCGCTGTAAGTAACAACCTCGTCACGAGTAACCTCCAGTGACGGAAAGAAAAGTGCAATGCCCGTAGGCAATATATACAAACCAAATGAAAAGGGTGAAGTGCCCGCAACACCATCCCTCAAAACTGAGAATCAGCTGACCAATGGCCTGAAAATAAGACCTCCTAAGTCCAACCAACTCTCTGTGATTCCCATAAGGAAACCACACAAAAAGCTATAGGCGGATCTACCCTGTCCCCTAAGTAACAAATGAAGCAAGACTGTCAGAGCTAAAACTCTACCCCTACACTAATCCTAACTCGAGGAGCTCATACCAACACTCAAAACTATGTGCTAGCATGATCGTCGTCTGAATCAGAATCCAGAACGACCAAGTCTATCAACCCTATCCGTCCTCCCCTCGCTCCTGCAACGCTCTCCGATGCTGGACTCACGGGCTTAGGGCCCGAACCTGATCATCAATGATCGCAACGGAGGGTGCACTAGACCCTGCCGAAGGCACTCCCACTGGAATCTCCTCTGAGGGATCCTCCTCCTCTGAAGATGACGGTGGCGGCGGTGCTCCTCCAAGACCTGGTCCACAGTGAACGCCCGGTGGCAAGTTGAAGCTGATAGAGCATCGCCTCAACACTCCTGACCTCAAGAGTCCTCCACTATCCACGTGGTCCTCCATGATACGCCCCGAATACGTCGCTCGGTGGCTCACGGGGTCAACCACCCACGACCCGGGGTCGTCCTGGTCGATCATCTCGTACCTAATCCCCCCCGAAGGGTGGACCATTGCGAACCAATCCGCAATGTTCATCTGACAAAAGGCGTTGTCCGCCAAACACACACAGAAGACGCGAGGGTCAACTCTAAAAACTATGTAGATAATAAATCCAATAGGTACAAATAATAGATAGCCACTTAGGCTTATAGCTAAAGATATCATTCCTAGGGTTGCATGTTCCACAATAACATGAACGCAATAATAACACTTAGCATGTTACAAGTAAGATAATCAAATAGCAATCACACTCAACAACTAAATTAGTATGCATGTTGCATGATATGTATGCAGGTTAACCCAGTCAACCAATATGCAATCCGGAACGGATGGACATCAACGGATCAGCCCTTCACCAGCCACGGTGGTGCCATTTCGGCCCGCGTGCCTCTTACTCCAACAACAACGGTAGTCAGATCAGCCGTAACCCGTAGGTCTGCCATTTCGGTCTGCTACAAGAGACGTCTACAGACGCTCTATCACGGAAATCCGGGTCTTATGACCATTTTGGAATCCGACGAGGTCCAGAGTACGTCCTGTGTTAATACCCATTAATGTTGCATGAATGCAGGATGATTAGTCAAACAACGTCTCCGTCCTCACTCGACACGTCGCCACGTGTTCTAGGTAAATTAAAGTCTCTAAAATCTTACCCTAAGGCAAAGTCGATTCTGCGACAAAAGACACACTTCACAACACACATCGCTGCTCCAACAGCACAAGAGTATCAATACTCGGGAACTAACGGTTCCCCGGACTATCCCCAGGATACCCCACAACATAGCTGCTCCAACAGCACAACAACCAACGCTGCTCCAACAGCACAACAACAACAGACTCAACACTTGGATCCAACGACACTTCTCGTTTTCCCAAACTATGATTTCATCCAAAGCCTCTTTCGAGATTATTACCCTTACTTAAAGATTTAGAGGTTGTTTTAATGTCTTATGAATTTTTCTTTTCAAAATAATATCCTTTTAGTCTTATCGCAATTCCTATAAGTTCTCGGATCTTCGAATCCCCAAATGACTCCAGAGAATGTCTCGATCCATAAACCCTATACAAGGCCCGAACCTCGTTCGTCCTATCAAACTTTCTCAAACTCTCAAAATAAAATCGGCATGACCTGCCGCTATTCTCACCATTCAGAATCTCAGATTTTCAGTGTAAAGCATATTTAAATCATCACAATCAACAAATGTATATATCAATAAATCGCATCATAAACACTTAGCACTTAGCATATAAAGCATGCACACACATCCTAGATTACCCACATAGCACATAGCATGTAAGTCAATCTTCAAAAACATTCAGTAGATGAATATTACATTGTCAGCCGAAGCCTCAGAAAACATTTTCAATCACACACATCTCAGTGCATAAACAGTAAACAATGTCGAAACATCGACCCTAAGCATTAACTAGAGATTCAGTGAGAAGCCCTCACCTGAAGGTTCTCCAGCAAAAACTTCAAACTCTTCTTCACAAGCAAGGTGTTGATCCTCAGGAAATTCCTCAAAATCACCTTTAGAACAAAACCACAAAAATCAATCAGAATCTATCGGAAACTAAGCTATCGATACTTACTAAGGTTACTCGAAGTAATCTATACTCTAAGGTACGATAATCTAGCGCGAAAAGACAAGTTTTCGGAAAAGGAAATTTCTTCCTCCCCCTTAATAGCTCTCGGCCACTATAGGTAATTGTAGGGTTCGATTTTCTTCGATCAAACTTGGTTCCTATGCTTTCATAAGCCGTAACTAAGGGTATTCTGAACTCGGAAAAATTATCGGATCAAAAACTGTCGCAGGGTATTTTGGTCATGATTTTTAACTTAGGATTTTCAAAACTGAAATCCCAAAAATAAAATTTTGCAGGGACGTCACCAACGACGTTTATGACAACTAATCCTACTAGCACTAAGCTAAGGCGATAGTTTTACAGCCTAAAGATTGGAACTTTACTCAAAACTACATAAAATGGGTATTTTAGGTTCAAATTGATTCCGGCGGAATTCCGGCGACATAACGGAAAATCTAATCCGGCAGAAGTGATCTTGGGCATACATAGAAGAGGTTTAGAATCAGAAATGAAAGATTCAGGATAGTTTTGCAAAAACCCATAAACTATCCACTCAGAAAACTCTACAGAAAAGCTATGGAAAAAGCGATCGGAGGTAAGGATTAGCGACTATACCTCGAAGCCTTGAAGTAGCAACTAACGGATCAACGATCAAGCAAACGATGAAGAAAAACTCTTCTTCCTTCTTCCTTGTTCTTGGCCGCGGTTTAGAGGAGAGAAAATGGAGGAAAATTGTGTTTTTTCTTCCTTTTTTGCTATATATAGAAGGTGGAAATTCGCGGGAAAATGAAAGTTCCGCGAATCCGATTTTTCCGGCGTCATTCACCATGAATTCTAAGATAGGTTTTGGCAAAGGAATTCCCAAGCTAAGAAGATGTCTCCTCGTATTTTTGGCAACTAATGCAAAGTCGGTGCAAAGTCGGTGTAAAACTATTTTACCCGATAAGTTGCTTTTTGCCTCGAATGTCGGAATGGAAAACTTCCTTCTGAAGAAAGATTGAAATCATCAAGAGAAATGGGTGTACGCGTGTGGAATATTCATTTGAAGCTCTGAATAGATAAAGTCCTCAAAGTCGGGAAATTCTAGGGTTTTGAAATACCAGGGATTCGGTTTCGGCAAACTTCCGATGATTGGAATCGGACGTTCGTAGATCCTAGAGTTTCGCCTCGAAATGATTGTGATATATGGAAAAAGAGAAGTTCTAACATTTCTCTGAAGATTTTTGGAATTAACTGCCATCGTGCCTAAAAGTGAAAATTAGCTATATACTAGGGTTTCTGACCTAGGTTTAAGCGTAAAACGTTCGTGCTATAACTTTTATCGATCATAATGCAATCCTTGAACTTTTCCTGAACTTCCTCCTTCATAAATATATTTCATTTAATAAACTTTCGTTCAGGTTTCCCTTCACATTACATCAACCCTAATCGTGAATAAGAAGTTTATTCACTTAGTATGAACTTAAAAACTCGGGCCTTACACTTTTCTCTACTAAAATCTAATTCCAGATGTTAATGACATTTTTCAGGAAATATATATTATAAGGTCGCATGCTTCAACGAATATGTCTAAGCCTTATAAGGAAAAAGAAGTTTACGCAAGATATGACCGCATCGTCCAGTAAACAAGGAAGACACTTATTCTGTATCTTTCATGCCACGTCATACCTCAGAATTTCAGAAGAACCTTTGGAGCGGGAAAGTCAAAATTGTATCTCAACTATTTGCCCGGAAACTAATGTGGTCACGTGCAAACTGATTTACCTTTGAAGAGAGAAGTCTCGATGACCAATGAAGAGGAAAAAGGACAACACGTCAACATCACTTTTCCAAAATGTCCCTCTTCTGCAAAGTAGCCCAAAGCTATCACCACCTACTAGCTGACAAAGTACACCTTTTTGGCTAAAGGATAGCTTTGAACAGCAGCATGCATTTAATGAAGCTACCAACCGGAGATTTGAATCAATGGTTAGATGACACTCACAACGGCTACAAACAACGGCCAGATTTTGTGTCTCAACGGCTACACAACTAGCAAGATCATAAATAAAGGACATATCTGAAGATTGAAGAAGACAAGAAGAGAAAAATTTATTGCAAGAAAAGAAAGAACTCAGAGCAGTTACTCCAAACATTCTTCAAAGCATTAAAAGCTCACAGCAGATTTCCTAAGAGTAAAATCCGATCTCATACCTCTGCTAAATCAAGAGAGAATACCAAACCTTAAAAGAGTCTGTAACACCCCGATTTCGGTGGCGTCACTTTAGTAACCAAAGAAATAACTTAAGCGGAAAAACGTGAATTATTTTTTTTCGATGATGTAAGTAAAGACAGAAAGAGATGAAACTCTAAAACGAAGATAACAGAACTAATATACAATATGATTACAGCCCCCACTGTAAGTTGTAAACCACGTCACGAGTAAACCTCCAGTGACGGAAAGTAAAAGAGAGTAACGCCCGTAGGCAAAAGTACAAACCAAGGTAAAAATACTGTGTCCGCAACACTAAACCTCAAATCTGAGAACAAGTTGGCCCAGCGGCCTAAGAAAAGACCCCCTAAATCCAACCAGCTCTCTGTGATCTCCATAGGAAACCACACAAAAGCTACCGGTAGGAAACTACCCTGTCCCCAAAACTGAAGCATGACGGTCAGAGCATCGACACTACTCCTACACTAGTCCCATCTCGAGTAAGTCGCTCGGTGGCCAGCAGGGTCGACCACCCCTGAACCGTAGTCCTCCTGATCAAGCTTCTTCAACCTAGTTTCCCCTGAAGGGTGAACCATCGTGAACCGGTCCGCCATACTCAACTGACAATGGCGTAGTCCGCCCAAACACACACAGAAGACGCAAGGGTCAACTCCAAAGAATTATATAAATAATAAAACCAGATATATAGGGTAATAATTATTTAGCTTCTCAGGCTTATACGTTTAGGGATAACATCCTAGGGTTGCATATATCACAATGAATATAAAGATCATGATAACAATTAGCATGCCTCAAGTAGGATAAACAGGTACCAATCACACTCAGCAACTAAGTCAGCATGTATGTTGCATGAAATGCAATGCTGAGTAACAAAATGCATTCCGGAAGAAGGATGGACACCATCGAGTCAGCCCTAACACCGGCCAAAGTGGGACCATTCCGCTCGGGCGTCTCTTACACCACACAAAAGTAGTCAGATCAGCAGTGAACCCGTAGGTCTGCCATTCCGTCTGCTACTGAGGACCACCGTAGTGTCCTAAATATGGAAATCCGGGTCTTATGACCATTTTGGAATCCACCGAGGTCCGGTAATCCGCCGTGTATTAACCTCAAAATGAGTGCATGAATGCAAGTGATTAGCCAAACAACGTCTCCGACCTCACTCGACACGTCGTCACGTGTTCTAGCTAACTTATTGTCTCTAAAAAGCCTACCCTAAGGCAAATGTCGATTCTGCGACAAAATGAATTAATCAAAAAGAAGAAGAATGTACTTTGGAACTCATGGTTCCCGGCTAAACTTTAGATAGCCAATCAATAAACTGCTCATCGAGCGAAAAGGTACCGAAGTACTTGGAAACTTATAGTCTCCGGCTAAACTTTAGATAGCCAAACATTAAACTGCTCATCGAGCGAAAGAGTATAAGCATACTCGGAAACTTGTAAGTTTCCTCAAGACTTGGACTCGACGACACTTCTCATATCTTCAAGACTAATATTCAGGCTCTAAGCTCTTATCTAAATGTTGTTATCATTGTTCAAGGGGTTTAGAGATTGATTAATGTCTTATGAATTTCCTTTGAGAAAATAGATTTCGTTTAGTCTTATGATACTTCCTATGAGTTTCAGGGATCCCATAATCCCAATTAATTTCTGAGAAGGTCTCGATCCATTAAAATATAACAAGGTCCGAACTTCGTTCGTCCTTTCAAACTCTCTCAAAATCTCATAAAAATTCGGCATGACTTGCCCGTAATCCTCACTCCTCAGAATCTCAGGTACAAGTGGAATAGCATAAATAAAACAGCTCAGTCAAAAGCATAAACAGCATATTCCAACACATCCTAAGTTAACCATGTAGCACATAGCATGTGAATCATTTAGCACACAATATCATGGCATCAATTACTCAACAAGGTCGGCCGAAGCCTCAGAGAACAATTCAGACATTTAGCAATTAAGTGCATAACACATAAATCAAGTCGAACTTGTCGACACCTAAAGCATTATCTAGTAATTCAGAGAGTAGCCCTCACCTGTTGGTTTTCCAGCTCGCTCCTTGGTCTTTCCTTCACAATCTTCCTCCTCAAGTCCTCCGAATTCCTCAAACGAACCTTAAAGCAATTTCACAGAAATCAATCACAATGAGTCAGAAACTCAGCAAACAATAAGTCCTAGGGTCACACGGAACACTACAACTCCGTGGTACGACAATCTAACGCGTTAAGACAAGTTTTCGAAAAAGTCGGATTTCCTCCCCCCTTGGTATAGCTCTCGGCCACTTTCCTTAATTGGGAGGGTCGATTTTTCTTCGATCAAACTTGGTTCCTAGGTTAACATAAGCCGTAACTAAGACGGTTCTAAGCTCGGAAAAATTTTCGGATCGAAAACTGATATAGGGGTAGTTTGGTCATTATTTTTAGCTCAAAATTTCAAAATTGGATTTTTGAAAAACAGATTGGATGGAGACGTCCACAACGACGTTTATGACGACAAATCCTACTAGCACTAAGCCAAGTCGATAGATTAGAGCTTAAAGGTTGCGAATTTACCGAAAAATGGGTATTTAAGGTAGAAATTGATCCCGGCGGCATTTCGTCGACATTTGACAAAATCTAATCCGCAGAACACGCTCAGGAGCATGCAGGGAAGAAGTTTAGACACTGAAATCAAGCTATTTGGACAATTTTACAAAAAGCTCCAAACTTTGAGCTCAGAAAAACATAGAAAAAGTCGACAGATCTGACGATCAGAAGTGAGATATAGTTTACCTACCTCAAGGTCTTCGATTAGCGACGATCGGTGAAGAAAACGGGCAAGAAACGACGAAGATCCGGATTCTCTCTCTCTCTCTAGCTGCTCACGGTTTTGGGGGAGGGAATGGGTGCCTTTTTGCAAAAAATCAAATTTTCAAGCTATTTATAGGTTTTGGAAAAAGCGGAAAAAGGATTTTTTTGCGATTCCGATTTTTCCTGCGCGTTCCTCTGCGCATTCTAAGATAGGTTCTGGCGACAGAATTCCAGAACTCAAAACAGGATTCTTGGAATTAAACCAAAAGATCCAAAATCGGCATAAGTCGGTGTAAGTCGGATTATCCCGAAAAACTACTTTTTGCAGTGATCGTCGGATGAGAAAACTTCCTTCTGAAGAAAGATTAGGAATGATGAGAGAAATAGGAGAACGCGGGTGGAATCTTCATTTGCAGCTCCGAATAGAAAAAGTCTTCATCGTCTGTCGATCTTAGGTTTTCTCGAACTATCAGGGATTCCGTTTCGGCAAACTTCCGAGAATTGGAATTTGACGTTCGTACTTTCCAGGATTTCGCATCGAAATGGTTGTTTAAGGACGGAAAAGAGAAGTTCTAACATTTCTCTGAGGATTTTTTTTTTGGAATTAGTTTCCATCGTGTCCTAAAGCGTAAATTAACTATTCACTAATACCTTTGACCTAGGATTAAGCGTATGTTAGTCGTGCTATAACTCTTTCGGTTTTTCGATAAATTCTTGGACTTTTCCTGAACCTTTTTCCTTCCCAAATTTATCTTAATCAAATAACTCTTTTATTTTATTCACTTATCCAAGGCGTTAAAACTTGGGCCTTACATTACTACCCTCCAAAAAGAAAGTTTCGACCTCGAAACTTAAGGGTCAGTAAAAAGTTCTGGGTACTGTTCCTTGATCTTTTCCTTCAGCTCCCACGTCGCATCGCCGGTGTCCTTGTTCCAAATAACCTTCACTAACTCGATCTCTTTTCCCCTCAACTGCTTTATCCTTGTGTCACCAATGCTGATTGGCGGTGTCTCGAAAGACAAGTTATCCTTCAACTCAATGTCATCCAGCTCGATGACGTGCGTCGGATCAGCAATATACTTCCGCAGTTGTGACACATGGAATACATCGTGAACGTTTGATAGAAAAGGCGGTAGTGCGATCTGATAAGCTACCGGTCCTACACGACGAGTAATATGATAAGGTCCAATGAACTTTGGCGTCAGCTTTCTTGACTTGATTGCTCGACCAACTCCTGTAGTCTGGGTAACTCGCAGAAACACATGATCTCCTTCTTCGAATTCCAGGGTTCTGCGCCTTTGATCTGCATAGCTCTTCTGTCTACTCTGAGAAGCCTTCATCTTCTCTCTGATCTGTTTAATCTTCTCAGTTGTCTGTTGCAGAAGTTCCGGTCCTACTAACAAATTCTCTCCATCTTGATACCAACATAAAGGTGTTCTACACTTGCGGCCATACAAAGCCTCATACGGTGCCATACCTATGGTCGTATGAAAACTGTTGTTGTATGTGAACTCAATCAGTGGCAATAGGGTGTCCCAACTGCCCTTGTTGTCTAACACGCAAGCTCGTAGCAAATCCTCCAATGATTGGATAGTTCTCTCAGTTTGCCCATCAGTCTGTGGATGATAAGCAGAACTTAATCTCAGCCTCGTTCCCAAAGCCTCATGAAGAGCTCCACACAAATGTGAAGTAAACTTCGGGTCTCTATCGGAAACGATACTTGTTGGCACTCCATGAAGTCGCACAATCTCAGCTATATAAATCTCTGATAGTTTATCCACGTTGTACGTAGTTCTCACAGGTATGAAATGAGCCGACTTAGTCAATCGATCCACGACTACCCAAATCGAATCGTATCCTCTTTGAGTTCTTGGTAATGCCACGACAAAATCCATCGATATGCTATCCCATTTCCATTGAGGTACATCCAAGCTCTGTAGCATACCTGAAGATTTCTGATGTTCCACCTTCGCCTTCTGACAGATTAAACATGCAGCTACATATTCTGCCACTTGTCTCTTCATCCCTGGCCACCAAAAATTCACCTTCAAGTCCTGATACATCTTTTTCATTCCAGGGTGAATGCTCAACTTGCTTTTGTGACCTTCGTCCATAATCAACCTCCTTAAGTCAGGGTTGTTAGGTACGCACACTCTATCCTTGCATCGCAGGATATTGTCACTCCCTACCTTGAATTCCGGGTCCTTACCCTGAATTACTAAATTCTTATTTTCCGAGTAAAAATTCATCTTGTAACTGTTGGTCTCGGATTTCTTCCTTCAATCCATTGGTGATCTTGATCGTCCCAAACTTCAGTTCTCCCTCAGATGCTCTCACATCTAAGCTCAAATCTCAAAATTGTTCCAGCAGTTGCAGCTCCTTAACCATCATTGATGAGATATGCATCTTCCTGCTCAATGCATCAGTAACGGCATTAGCCTTTCCAGGATGGTATTGTAAGGTAAAATCGTAATCCTTGAGAAATTCCATCCAGCGTCGTTGTCTCATGTTCAACTCCTTCTGGTCAAACAAGTACTTTAAGCTCTATGTTGTCCTGCTCGACCACTCGTGTCGGTTCTATGTTGGAAATAACATTGGTTGACGCTACGTGCAATTGCACAACCTTAACCACTTGATCCTTTACTTTTGTTCGTCCAAAAATTCTGCTTAAACTCAGTACACCTCTGGCATTCCAGAGTGAATGTTCAACTTGTCCTCGTGATCTCCACTCATGATTCAAAACTTAACTCGATCGCTCCATAACTCATAGACGAACTATTCCCTTGGAATCTACTAGTCCATTAACGTCGATTCCAACTTCGTAACTATCCTCATTCGCACCATGAAATCAATCGTCTACTTAGTCATCACTCAAAGTAAAACTCGACGTGAGTCTTAATACCTTGTGCATCGCTAGACCCAATCCCTTTTAACATCCATTCATCAGCAACTTATAAGCTAATCACCATCTTAATATCTTACAATCCATTATTGTCATCTCCCCTTTTTCGAGACTTCCCTTACTTGAACCATAAAACCAACCTTCACTTATTCACAACCCACTTTACAATTACCTAAAATCCTTAACACTTCCCCCCAAATCCGAACTTATTCCCTAGAAGATCAAACCATAGTTGTACCTCAGGAAACTTAACTAGTCATTTTATCATCCGATCCCTCAACATTCGGAGGTTTAACTACAATCATTAATGCCAACACCACTAAACCTCTGATTCGAACATGATTTTCACCTCCCAAGGTCAATCTTAACCCTTAAATCCTCACTTAACTTAGTGAAATTCACTTGCTAACCCCAGCATGCAATATCGGAATCCATAACAAAGTTCCATTCACTCTTAGACTCTAAGAAATTTGTCCACATATAACAACCTCAAGTATTAATCTTGATACTAACTCTTTATTTCCGTAACTAGATCGTCCTCCCATCAATCCGATACTTAGTCTCTCGATCAAAACCTGACAAACCTTGAGTCCTACGCACTTAAGACAAGAATTCATAGACTTAAAACCTAAACTTTCACCACGTTTGGACCTCAAATGTCCTTTAATTCTTCAATACATCTTAAATGAATATCCATTTCTTAAACTATAACTCCTCCCCAAAGGAAATCAATTACTTAACAAAAACTTTACTTCCCGACTCCACTAATCCTCGATCCAATCAAATTAATCTTATCAATCTATCTATCAAAGTCCATTGCCAGTTCTGATTCCGAATATCACCCCCTCAATATTAAGTTGATCAGGCCTAATACATCGAAGGTGAAGATTTAGAAAAACCCACTGGAACAGTCGATGAGTTCCTAACATCCAGTAGTCACAGAGATCTTGATATTAAATCCTCAATGATGCCGCTACGGAACTACACACTCTCGACACCATACATATACTATCCATACGGAATCTCCCTGAGATTCATCCTTCAGCTTCTAGCTTCTTTGTTAAACACATCGGTGCAAGACTACTTTTCTAGGCTTAACGTGTTATTCTAAACCTCGTGTAACTTCTATAGTTTAAACACGAGCAACGGTCAAATAAAGTATTATTAGGCGTAATAACTATAAAGTCAATGCTTAAACAATATAAGTAAAATAGGTGCGTTACATGTGCTACGAGAGTAATGGAGCGTATTATACTAGAATGAGAAAGAATAGTTAGAAGGTTACCATCGTTCTTGCGCTCTCCTTTGACTAATTCGTCAGCTCCCTCAGCCTCTTCACCATCCATGGTGTATACTTTTCCTCTAGCAGCAGGGTGCTTTCCCCTTGCAGTGTTAACAGATGGTTCAACCTTGGGTTTCTTGCAAACCACGGCTAGGTGTCCCATGTAACACCCCGATTTCGGTGGCGTCACTTTACTAACCAAAAGAAAATACTTTAAGCGGAAAAACGTGAATTATTTTTTTTTCGACAATATAACTAAAGACAGAAAGCAATAAAACTTCCCAACAAAAGATAAAAGGAACTACTATACAACTATATATACATGCCTCGCTAAACACTACCACGTCACGAGTAACCTCCAGTGACGGGTGACAGAAAAGAGTAACGCCCGAAGGCAATATGTACAGTCCAAGATAAAGATACTGTGTCCGCAACACTAAACTACAAAATCTGAGAGCAAGTTGGCCCAGCGGCCTAAGAAAAGACCCCCTAAATCCAACCAGCTCTCTGTGATCTCCATAGGAAACCACACAAAAGCTACCGGTAGGAAAACTACCCTGTCCCCAAAAACGGAAGCATGACGGTCAGAGCATCGACACTACTCCTACACTATCCCTACCCGAGGAGCCCACACTAGCACTCGATCCTACACGCTAGCGCGGTCGTCATCCGAATCTGCATCCAGGACGACTAGGTCGACGTACTCAACACTGCCCTCTCTGTCCACCCTAATGCGCTCCTGCACTGGACTCTCGGGCTCGGGGCCCGGAACGAGATCCGCGACGACAGCAGCAGCAGTAGACGGACTAGACTCCGTCGAAGCCCCACCTACTGGCACCTCCTCAGAAGGGTCCTCATCATCTGAAGGGGATGGTGGCGGTGGAGGTACTCCCAAGCCGGGTCCACAGTGTACTCCTGGAGGCAGGTTGAAGCTCACTATGTGCCTCCTCATCACTCCCTCCGTCAAGCGTCCAAATCGGTCGACACGGTCCTCCATGATCCGACCGGTGTAGGTCGCACGGTGGCCCTCGGAATCGACCACCCATGCACCTGGGTCGTCTTGGTCAAGCATCTCGTACCTGGTCCCCCCCGACGGGCTGACCATGGTAAACCAATCCCCCATACTCATCTGACAAATGGCGTAGTCCGCCCAAACACACACAGCAGACGCGAGGGTCAACTCCAAAGAATTATATAATTAATAAAACCAGATATATTTATAGGATAATAAATACTCGCCTCTCAGGCTTATGAGTTTTGGGATAGCTTCCTAGGGTTGCATGTATCACAATGAATATAAAGAGCCATAAAAACAAGTAGCATGCCTCAAAAATAGGATAAACAGTTACCAATCACACTCAGCAACTAAGTCAGCATGTATGTTGCATGAAATGCAATGCTGGGTAACAAAATGCATTCCGGAAGAAGGATGGACATCAACGAGGCGGCCCTAACACCAGCCACGGTGGGTACCTTCCTGCTCGCGTGTCTCTTACACCACACAAAAGTAGTCAGATCAGCAGTGAACCCGTAGGTCTGCCATTCCGTCTGCTACTGAGGACCACCGTAGTGTCCTAAATATGGAAATCCGGGTCTTATGACCATTTTGGAATCCACCGAGGTCCGGTATCACGCCGTGTATTAACCTCAAAATGAGTGCATGAATGCAAGTGATTAGCCAAACAACGTCTCCGACCTCACCCGACACGTCGCCACGTGTTCTAGATAACTTAAAGTCTCTAAAAGAATACCCTAAGGTAAATGTCGATTCTGCGACAAAATACAATTAATCATAAACAAAAGAGTGCAACCACTCACGACAACTCTTCGAGTCATCAATGCTCTCACGAAGTCTCTCGCTTCTGTGGAGTCTCACACATTCACAAAGTCTCACGCTTCAGTGAAGTTTTATGCTTTCACAAGGTCTCACGCCTCAGTGAATTTACACACTTGCACGAAGTCTCACGCTTCAATGAAGTTTCATGCTGTTCACGAGGTCTCACGCCTCAGTGAAGATCCATGCTTTCCACAAGGTCTCACGCCTCAGTGGAGTATCACGCATTCACAAGGTCTCACACCTCCGTGAAGCTTCTCGGCTCATCCCTTGGATGGCTAAACAAACTGCTCCCAGAGCGAATGAGTATCAACATACCCAGAACTCGAAATCTTCTCAACACTTGGATCCGACGACACTTCTCGTTTTCCAAAACTAAACTTCAATCCAAAGCTTGCATCCGAGATTGTTATCTTTATTTAAAGGTTTAGAGGTTGTTTAATATCTTATGAATTTTCTTTATAAAAATAGCTCTTTTTAGTCTTATCGTATTTCCTATGAGTTTCAAAGTTCCCATAAACCCAAGTAATTCCCTGAGAAGGTCTCGATCCATTGGAGCATGACAAGGTCCGAACTCCGTTCGTCCTTTTAAAACTCTCTCAAAATCTCATAAAAATTCGGCATGACCTGCCCGTAAACCTCACTCTTCAGAATCTCAGGTACAAGTGGAATAGCATAAATAAAACAGCTCAGTCAAAAGCATAAACAGCATATTCCAACACATCCTAAGTTAACCATGTAGCACATAGCATGTGAATCATTTAGCACACAATATCATGGCCTCAAATACTCAACAAGGTCGGCCGAAGCCTCAGAGAACAATTCAGACATTTAGCAATTAAGTGCATAACACATAGATCAAGTCGAACTTGTCGACACCTAAAGCATTATCTAGTAATTCAGAGAGTAGCCCTCACCGGTGGGTCTTCCAGCTTCTTCCTCAATATGTTCTCCAAACTCTTCTCCTTGATTTCTTGGAATCTCCTCAAACGAACCTTAAGCAAAAATCACAGAAATCAACACCAAGAGTCAGAAACTCAGCAATCAAAGAGTCCTAGGGTTACACAGTACACTACTACCTCCTTGGTACGACAATCTAACGCGTTAAGACAAGTTTTTCGAAAAATCGGATTCTCCTCCCCCCTTGATATAGCTCTCGGCCACTTTCCTTAATTGGGAGGGTCGATTTTTCTTCGATCAAACTTGGTTCCTAGGTTAACATAAGCCGTAACTAAGACGGTTCTAGGCTCGGAAAAATTTTCGGATCGAAAACTGATATAGGGGCAGTTTGGTCATTATTTTTAGCTCAGAATTTCAAAATTGAATTTTTGAAAAACAAATTGGATGGGGACGTCCACAACGACGTTTATGACGACAAATCCTACTAGCACTAAGCCAAGTCGATAGATTAGAGCGTAAAGGTTGCGACTTTGCCGAAAAATGGGTATTTAGGGTAGAAATTGATCCCGGCGGCATTTCGTCGACATTTGACAAAATCTAATCCGCAGAACACGCTCAGGAGCATGCAGGGAAGAAGTTTAGACGCTGAAATCAGCTGATTTGAACAGTTTTTCAAAAACCTCAAAATTTTGAACTCAGAAAGTCGCAGGAGAAATGGACAGAAACGACGATTCGAAGGAGAGTATAGATTACCTACCTCGAGGTCTTCGATTAGTGACGATCGGTGAAGCAAACGGGCAAGAAACGACGAAGATCCGAATCTCTCTCTCTCTCTAGGAACTCGCGGTTTTGGGGGTGGGGGAAAATGGGTTTTTTCTCAAAAAATCAAATTTTCAAGCTATTTATAGGTTTTGGAAAAAAAACGGAAAAATGATTTTTTTGCGATTCCGATTTTTCCTGCGCGTTCCTCTGCGCATTCTAAGATAGGTTCTGGCGACAGAATTCCAGAACTCAAAATAGAATTCTTGGAATTAAACCAAAAGATCCAAAATCGGCATAAGTCGGTGTAAGTCGGTTTATCCCGAAAAACTACTTTTTGCAGTGATCGTCGGATGAGAAAACTTCCTTCTGAAGAAAGATTAGGAATGATGAGAGAAGTAGGAGAACGCGGGTGGAATCTTCATTTGAGTTTCCGGATAGAAAAAGTCTTCATCGTCTGTCGATCTTAGGTTTTTCGAACTATCAGGGATTCCGTTTCGGCAAACTTCCGAGAATTGGAATTTGACGTTCGTACTTTCCAGGATTTCGCATCGAAATGGTTGTTTAAGGACGGAAAAGAGAAGTTCTAACATTTCTCTGAGGATTTTTGGAATTAGTTTCCATCGTGTCCTAAAGCGTAAATTAACTATTCACTAATACCTTCGACCTAGGATTAAGCGTATGTTAGTCGTGCTATAACTCTTTCGGTTTTTCGATACATTCTTGGACTTTTCCTGAACCTCTTTCCTTCCCAAATTTATCTTAATCAAATAACTCTTTTATTTTATTCACTTATCCAAAGCGTTAAAACTTGGGCCTTACATCCCACTCGGTGGCAATTAAAACACCTTGGTCCAGTCGCTGAGCACCTGCTAGCAAAATGCCCAATTTCCCCACATCTGTAACATGACACTTGTTTCTCTGCCCCTCTAGCTATGGCAGGAAACTTGCCCTTCATCTTGTTGTCAGATGGTCCCGCCTGAAACGTCTTACAGTTCACGGCCAGATGCCCTATCTGGTTGCAATTGAAACATCGAGGCCTTTGGCCCAGACATGCATTAGCATAGTGCCCGTTCTTTCCACACCTGAAACATGTTACCTCTGGGTGTGCTGATTGGCTTCTTGCCCCTGGAGTGGCAGTAGTCGAAGACTTAAAAGATCTTGGGGTAAAACCCCTCCCCTTCGGATGCTGATATGGCCCCAACTGACGGTACTCCTGAGAACCTGACCTCACTGGTCCTCCAGTTCCAGCTCGGTCCAACCTACTTTGCTGATACTTGGACGCATCGATTAGCGGTTGAGGTCGTTCACGTGCCGCCTCCTCAGCGCGTCTGTAAGCGTCCTCAGCAGCCTGATTCATCAATGCCTCAATCATGGTAGCTATTGCCTTCGCCATACGGTCAGGGCTTACCATCCTATGTTTAGTCAAACAAACAGTTAGTACTCATCATAAGATAGCATCTAACATACTATACAATATGATTAAGCAATAACTTCAATCAATTCTAAGCGACAAATCGCTTGAAGACAATCAATTTTTACTCTTTACAGAGTCACACAACCTAGCACAGAAGACCTATTCCCCAAAGACTCCCAAAAGACTCGACAAGCTCTGATACCACAATGTAACACCCCGATTTCGGTGGCGTCACTTTAGTAACCAAAGAAATAACTTAAGCGGAAAAACGTGAATTATTTTTTTTCGATGATGTAAGTAAAGACAGAAAGAGATGAAACTCTAAAACGAAGATAACAGAACTAATATACAATATGATTACAGCCCCCACTGTAAGTTGTAAACCACGTCACGAGTAAACCTCCAGTGACGGAAAGTAAAAGAGAGTAACGCCCGTAGGCAAAAGTACAAACCAAGGTAAAAATACTGTGTCCGCAACACTAAACCTCAAAATCTGAGAACAAGTTGGCCCAGCGGCCTAAGAAAAGACCCCCTAAATCCAACCAGCTCTCTGTGATCTCCATAGGAAACCACACAAAAAGCTACCGGTAGGAAACTACCCTGTCCCCAAAACTGAAGCATGACGGTCAGAGCATCGACACTACTCCTACACTAGTCCCATCTCGAGTAAGTCGCTCGGTGGCCAGCAGGGTCGACCACCCCTGAACCGTAGTCCTCCTGATCAAGCTTCTTCAACCTAGTTTCCCCTGAAGGGTGAACCATCGTGAACCGGTCCGCCATACTCAACTGACAATGGCGTAGTCCGCCCAAACACACACAGAAGACGCGAGGGTCAACTCCAAAGAATTATATAAATAATAAAACCAGATATATAGGGTAATAATTATTTAGCCTCTCAGGCTTATACGTTTAGGGATAACATCCTAGGGTTGCATATATCACAATGAATATAAAGATCATGATAACAATTAGCATGCCTCAAGTAGGATAAACAGGTACCAATCACACTCAGCAACTAAGTCAGCATGTATGTTGCATGAAATGCAATGCTGAGTAACAAAATGCATTCCGGAAGAAGGATGGACACCATCGAGTCAGCCCTAACACCGGCCAAAGTGGGACCATTCCGCTCGGGCGTCTCTTACACCACACAAAAGTAGTCAGATCAGCAGTGAACCCGTAGGTCTGCCATTCCGTCTGCTACTGAGGACCACCGTAGTGTCCTAAATATGGAAATCCGGGTCTTATGACCATTTTGGAATCCACCGAGGTCCGGTAATCCGCCGTGTATTAACCTCAAAATGAGTGCATGAATGCAAGTGATTAGCCAAACAACGTCTCCGACCTCACTCGACACGTCGTCACGTGTTCTAGCTAACTTATTGTCTCTAAAAAGCCTACCCTAAGGCAAATGTCGATTCTGCGACAAAATGAATTAATCAAAAAGAAGAAGAATGTACTTTGGAACTCATGGTTCCCGGCTAAACTTTAGATAGCCAATCAATAAACTGCTCATCGAGCGAAAAGGTACCGAAGTACTTGGAAACTTATAGTCTCCGGCTAAACTTTAGATAGCCAAACATTAAACTGCTCATCGAGCGAAAGAGTGTAAGCATACTCGGAAACTTGTAAGTTTCCTCAAGACTTGGACTCGACGACACTTCTCATATCTTCAAGACTAATATTCAGGCTCTAAGCTCTTATCTAAATGTTGTTATCATTGTTCAAGGGGTTTAGAGATTGATTAATGTCTTATGAATTTCCTTTGAGAAAATAGATTTCGTTTAGTCTTATGATACTTCCTATGAGTTTCAGGGATCCCATAATCCCAATTAATTTCTGAGAAGGTCTCGATCCATTAAAATATAACAAGGTCCGAACTTCGTTCGTCCTTTCAAACTCTCTCAAAATCTCATAAAAATTCGGCATGACTTGCCCGTAATCCTCACTCCTCAGAATCTCAGGTACAAGTGGAATAGCATAAATAAAACAGCTCAGTCAAAAGCATAAACAGCATATTCCAACACATCCTAAGTTAACCATGTAGCACATAGCATGTGAATCATTTAGCACACAATATCATGGCATCAATTACTCAACAAGGTCGGCCGAAGCCTCAGAGAACAATTCAGACATTTAGCAATTAAGTGCATAACACATAAATCAAGTCGAACTTGTCGACACCTAAAGCATTATCTAGTAATTCAGAGAGTAGCCCTCACCTGTTGGTTTTCCAGCTCGCTCCTTGGTCTTTCCTTCACAATCTTCCTCCTCAAGTCCTCCGAATTCCTCAAACGAACCTTAAAGCAATTTCACAGAAATCAATCACAATGAGTCAGAAACTCAGCAAACAATAAGTCCTAGGGTCACACGGAACACTACAACTCCGTGGTACGACAATCTAGCGCGTTAAGACAAGTTTTCGAAAAAGTCGGATTTCCTCCCCCCTTGGTATAGCTCTCGGCCACTTTCCTTAATTGGGAGGGTCGATTTTTCTTCGATCAAACTTGGTTCCTAGGTTAACATAAGCCGTAACTAAGACGGTTCTAAACTCGGAAAAATTTTCGGATCGAAAACTGATATAGGGGTAGTTTGGTCATTATTTTTAGCTCAAAATTTCAAAATTGGATTTTTGAAAAACAGATTGGATGGAGACGTCCACAACGACGTTTATGACGACAAATCCTACTAGCACTAAGCCAAGTCGATAGATTAGAGCTTAAAGGTTGCGACTTTACCGAAAAATGGGTATTTAAGGTAGAAATTGATCCCGGCGGCATTTCGTCGACATTTGACAAAATCTAATCCGCAGAACACGCTCAGGAGCATGCAGGGAAGAAGTTTTGACACTGAAATCAAGCTATTTGGACAATTTTACAAAAAGCTCCAAACTTTGAGCTCAGAAAAACATAGAAAAAGTCGACAGATCTGACGATCAGAAGTGAGATATAGTTTACCTACCTCAAGGTCTTCGATTAGCGACGATCGGTGAAGAAAACGGGCAAGAAACGACGAAGATCCGGATTCTCTCTCTCTCTCTAGCTGCTCACGGTTTTGGGGGAGGGAATGGGTGCCTTTTTGCAAAAAATCAAATTTTCAAGCTATTTATAGGTTTTGGAAAAAGCGGAAAAAGGATTTTTTTGCGATTCCGATTTTTCCTGCGCGTTCCTCTGCGCATTCTAAGATAGGTTCTGGCGACAGAATTCCAGAACTCAAAACAGGATTCTTGGAATTAAACCAAAAGATCCAAAATCGGCATAAGTCGGTGTAAGTCGGATTATCCCGAAAAACTACTTTTTGCAGTGATCGTCGGATGAGAAAACTTCCTTCTGAAGAAAGATTAGGAATGATGAGAGAAATAGGAGAACGCGGGTGGAAAAAGTCTTCATCGTCTGTCGATCTTAGGTTTTCTCGAACTATCAGGGATTCCGTTTCGGCAAACTTCCGAGAATTGGAATTTGACGTTCGTACTTTCCAGGATTTCGCATCGAAATGGTTGTTTAAGGACGGAAAAGAGAAGTTCTAACATTTCTCTGAGGATTTTTTTTTTGGAATTAGTTTCCATCGTGTCCTAAAGCGTAAATTAACTATTCACTAATACCTTTGACCTAGGATTAAGCGTATGTTAGTCGTGCTATAACTCTTTCGGTTTTTCGATAAATTCTTGGACTTTTCCTGAACCTTTTTCCTTCCCAAATTTATCTTAATCAAATAACTCTTTTATTTTATTCACTTATCCAAGGCGTTAAAACTTGGGCCTTACAGAGTCAAACCTCTTCTCTTACTTCTCTCTTAGATTCTGAACTCTTGTGTGTTCCAACGTCCTTTCAGAACCCAAAACACTTGAGAGTTCCAGTGCCATAAATTGTCTACACCAACTCTTTTGAGAAGAGATTTCTTGTAGAGCCAAACAATCTTGTTGATTGTAGGAGGAGTTCTGTACAATACTTGGAGAAGTCCGTGATAATACTAGGAGGAGTCCTGTACAATACTTGGAGAAGTCCGTGATAATACTAGGAGGAGTCCTGTACACTACTTGGAGAAGTCCGTGATAATACTTGGAGAAGTCCTGTCTAATACTTGTATTGGAGAAGTCCTTGATACTTGCTAGTGAAAATCTTGGTGGTGGCCAAGTACTGGACGTAGCCCAATCGTTTAGGGTGAACCAGTATAAATTCCTGTGTGCTGATCGTTCTGCTTTATTTACTTACTTCCGCTGCACTAAACAGTTTTTGAAAAGTCACCAGAACAATTTTCTTAAGAACTTATCTTCTTTTCATAAACTAAAGTTTTAACAAGTAATTTTTAAGAACACAATTCAAACCCCCCCTTTCTTGTGTTACTTATTTACATATCAATTGGTATCAGAGCTTAGGCTCTAGAACTAACATCTTAACAGGTGTAGAGTAAAGATCCATGGCAGAAGATCAAGCTATCGCTACGGGCTCATCCAACAACAAGCCTCCTTTCTTTGATGGAACCGAATATCCCTACTGGAAGACGCACATGCAACTTTTCATAGAATCCTCAAGCTACAAGTTGTGGGATATCATTGAAAATGGCAACATCGTCTATAAAGATGACGCTGGTGAACCCATCAAGAAAGATCAGCTGACAGAAGCTCAACGCAAAGACTATCAACTCAATTCAAAGGCAAAACTATTTCTCTTATGTGCCTTAAGCAAAGCTCAGTTTGACAAAGTTGATGGACTCGCAACTGCCAAAGAAGTATGGGAAGCTCTAGGGCTTGCCTATGAAGGTACAGCAAATGTACGTCAAGCCAAAGTAAGTTTACTAGTGGCTGAATATGAAACCTTCAAAATGAAGGAAAATGAAACCATTGATGAAATGTTCGCAAGATTTCAAACCATTATCAATGGTCTTCGAAATCTCGATCGCACATACGCACACATTGATCAAATCACAAAAATACTGAGGTGCCTTCCTAAAAGATGGAGACCCAAATTTACTGCTATCCAAGAAGCAAGAGATCTTAGCACACTAAAACTTGAAGATCTCCTGGGATCTCTGAAGGTTCATGAGATTGAACTTTCTCAAGATGAAAGCCTAAAGAAGCAGAAAAGCATCGCCTTCAAAGCTAACATCTCCAAAAACAGTCAGACGAAAGAAATGTCTGATGAAGAAGATTCCTCAGAAGAACTGTCCGATGATGAGCAAGCACTGTTCAACAGAAAGTTCAAAAAGATGTGGATCAAACAACAAAGAGGAAAAGGCCTGAAGAAGGACAACAAAAGAGAATCAAGTCAGAAAAAGAAATCCTTTCCACACAAAGGTGAAAGCACCTCAACTGCAGACAAAAGCAACATTACATGTTTCGAATGCAAAAAGCCAGGTCACATCAAACCAGACTGTCCTAGACTAGCTAAAAAGCCTGTCAGGAAACCATTCTACAAGAAGAAGAAAGCTCTAGTAACTGGCTGGGATGATTCTGAAAACAACTCTGAAGATGACGAGGAAGAAGAAGATGAAGAATCTCTATTCGCTCTCATGGCTTCAGTAGATGGATCAGATGATGATGAAGATGATGAGGTAAGATCTGAAAACCTTGAAGAAGAGTTTAATGAACTGCTTGAACATTCTTACACTTTATCTGAAAAATACAAGAACCTGAAGAAACAGTTTTCCAAGTTGCAAAAAGAACATGAGAAAGTTTTAAAAGAAAAAGATTCCATTATTCATGAAAATGAGTTTTTAAAGAAACAAGACTCCACAATGGAAGTATCTGCTTTAAAGAAAAGAATCAAAGTTTTGATCGATGATTTATCTACTTTCACAATAGGGCATGACAACTTAGTTAAACTATGTGGAAACAGTAGAGACTTATATGATAAAAGTGGTCTGGGTTTTGACAGCAGTGAACCGTCTAATGAAACTATGTCTGATATATCGTTTACTTCTTCTATTGATAGTGAATCTAAATTTGTTGTGAACTGTTCAATAGAAAGGGAAGGAAAGAAAATCTTCTATGAGAAGAAGATTCCTCCCAAGCGTGCAACTAACCCTATAGGACCCAAGAAAATCTGGGTACCTAAGAAATCAATAATTCCTGTTGCAGATTTACTTAACAGAACGAAGGAAACGCCAACAATGGTACCTGGACAGTGGATGCTCGCGTCATATGACGGGAGAAAAGTCTATGTTTCCAAAGATTCAAGTTAGATCTGATGGTGGATCTGTAACCTTTGGTGGAAATCAAAAAGGATTCATTGTTGGAGAAGGTACTGTTGGTAAGGAACCTCTTCCAGTAATTAATAATGTCTTATTAGTTGAAGGGTTAAAACATAATCTACTTAGCATAAGTCAATTATGTGATAGTGGGTTCACTGTTTCCTTTAATAAAGTGAAGTGTAGTGCTACTGATTCCGATGACAAAATCATCTTTGAAGCTCAGAGACAAGGGAATCTATATAAGACGAACTTGGAAAACCTAGCAAATCAAAATGTAACTTGTCTAGTATCATCAGAGGATAATACATGGCTTTGGCATAGGAAGCTAGGGCATGCATCCTTAAGGACCATTACTAAAATCATAAGTAATGACTTAGTACGTGGTTTGCCAAAACTATCTATTAAATCCGATGCTACATGTTCTGCATGTACTCAAAGCAAACAGCATCGTACCTCCTGTCGTGCTAAAAACTTTGTCAGTACTAGCAAACCTCTGGACCTCTTACATATGGATTTGTTTGGTCCCACTAGGGTAGCTAGTGTTTCTGGAAAAAGATTTTGTTTTGTCATTATCGATGACTACACAAGATTCTGTTGGGTCTACTTCCTAAGAAGCAAGGATGAAACATTCCAAGCATTCAAGATCTTCAGCAAAAGAGTTCAAAATGAAAAGGGCTACTGCATCACAGCCATTCGCAGTGACAGAGGAGGAGAGTTTGTGAATGAAGATTTTGAAAAATTCTGTGCAGAAGAAGGTATCAGCCATCAGTTCTCAGCTCCAAGGACACCACAGCAAAACGGTGTAGCTGAACGGAAGAACAGATCACTTCAAGAAATGGCAAGGACAATGCTCAGTGAAACTTCCCTACCAAAGTATTTCTGGGCTGAAGCTATTGAAACTGCATGCTACATTCAGAATAGAATATCTATGCGACCCATGTTGAAAAAGACTCCATATGAACTATGGAAAGATAGAAAGCCAACTGTATCGTACTTTCATCCATTTGGATGCAAGTGTTACATTCTCAACACCAAGGACAACATCGGAAAATTTGACAATAAGTATGATCAAGGAATTCTCCTTGGATATTCTTCTCACTCCAAAGCCTATAGAGTTTACAACTCAAGAACAAAAGTTGTTGAAGAATCTATCAATGTCAAGTTCGATGATAGTTCAATCAAGGTCGTTGATCGTTTAGAAAGAGATTTTCTCAATCTAGACCTATCAGATCATGATGAAGCAGATGACGACACAACAAGAGCTCAACCATCAGAATCAGTTCATGAAGATCAATCTCCGTCACCTCCTGGTACTATTCCTGAACAGTCCGACCAAGTCATGACTTCAAGCGGAATCTCACTTCCAAAGGAGTGGAAGTACAGAAGTGATCATCCACCAGAGCAAATCATTGGAAGTGTATCAGAAAGAGTAAAGACCAGATCAGCATTCAGAGAAGAATCAAACAGCGCATTCATCTCAGAGATTGAACCAAGGAACGTTGAAGAGGCTCTACAAGATGAAGGATGGATTCTGGCTATGCAAGAAGAACTAAATCAATTTGAAAGAAGTCAAGTATGGACCCTAGTTCCAAGACCAACTGGAAAATCTATCATTGGTACTAAATGGGTCTTCAGAAACAAGATGGATGAAAATGGGAAAGTCACTAGAAACAAAGCGAGACTAGTAGCACAAGGTTACAACCAACAAGAAGGAATTGACTACACTGAAACGTTCGCACCAGTTGCAAGAATTGAAGCAATAAGGATACTCCTAGCTTTTGCATGTCAACATTCCATCAAGCTATATCAAATGGATGTCAAAAGCGCCTTTCTGAACGGAGTAATTGAAGAGGAAGTCTATGTGAAGCAACCTCCAGGCTTTGAAGAACCATCCACTCCAGACTACGTGTACAGGTTGAAGAAAGCTCTGTACGGTTTAAAACAAGCCCCAAGGGCTTGGTATGATCGTCTAAGCAACTTTCTCATGAAGAATGGTTTTTCAAGAGGAAAGATTGACAACACCTTCTTCAGGAAGCAATTGAAGGACGACTACATCCTTGTACAATTGTATGTTGATGATATCATCTTCGGTGCAACTAGCGATAAACTGTGTAAAGAATTTTCTACTCTCATGCAAAGTGAATTTGAAATGAGTATGATGGGAGAACTGAAATTCTTTCTGGGACTTCAAATCAAGCAAGAGAAAGACAAGATCTTCATACATCAGTCCAAGTACATAAAGGATATGCTCAAGAAATACAACATGCACAAGTCAAATGAGATGAGTACTCCTATGTATCCCAACACTGTTCTGGACAAAAGTGATGAAAGCTCACCAGTTGACCCAACATCGTACAGAGGGATGATTGGTTCACTTCTTTATTTAACGTCCAGCAGACCAGACATAATGTTTAGTGTTTGTCTATGTGCAAGGTTTCAGGTAAACCCACAGCAATCTCATCTTAGTGTTGTTAAGCGAATCTTTAGATATTTAATTGGTACTGCTAATCTTGGTCTATTATATGAGAAAGGTGAAGATTTCAGGTTGAAAGGATTTTGTGATGCGGATTATGCTGGTGATCGAGTTGAACGGAAAAGCACTAGTGGAGGATGTCACTTTCTGGGAAACTGTTTAGTATCCTGGACAAGTAAACGTCAAAGCACTATTTCCTTATCCACTGCTGAAGCTGAATATGTGGCAGCAAGTTCTTGTTGTACACAACTCCTATGGATAAAGCATCAACTTGAGGATTACAACATTCAAGAAAACAAGATACCTCTTTTATGTGATAACACAAGTGCCATCAATATTGCCAAGAATCCAGTTCAGCATTCAAGAACAAAGCACATTGAGATCAAACATCATTTCATTAGAGACCTTGTGGCAAAGGGAAACATTGATATATCTCATATACACACAGAAGATCAACTTGCTGACATTCTCACGAAACCTCTTTTAGAAGGCAGATTCTCAGATCTAAGAACAAGGATAAATATGCACTCTGCTCAATAAAAGGTATGGAAACAAAGGTTTCTATTTTGCAGGTTTCGTTCTTCGAAGAACATCCGCACTGTTCTGTCTCCTCACTGTTCAACTAGTAGATCAAATCGTTCAACAACTCTCCGTTCAATGAAGTTGCTCTCAGGAAATCTATATCGTTTGGTTAACAGCTGGCAAAGACATTGTTTAGTTCAATGCATCATTACTCTTGCACGTGCTACAACAGTGAACTTTGAAAGGTCTCATCACATTAAATGCGAAGCAGTTATCTCTCTTACTTTTAACGCGCATGGTCTCAACTGCTCAATTGTTTAATAGTTTCCCTCTCATGAAAAGAAAACCGCCATCTGCACACCACCCAAAACTGCCATTCCTTATTCCAAATCAAATATATCCAAAAGATTTCCTTCTCTCTCTTTCACCTCACTTCATTTGACATTTACTCTCTCTCTCTCTTCCAAGTAAAGAAACCCTAAGCCTTCTCTGAAACTTCCTCTCATTCCCAAATGGCCGGAGTTCTTGCTACCTCTTCCAAAGCCCCTTCCAAATCTAAGGCCCCATCCAAGAAAGGTGGTAAAACACCTTACTCTGCTGAAGAAATGGAGATCATCCAGAGGAGATCAGAGAGGATCAACCGCCAACGCTCTGTTCAACTCAAGGAGGTTGGAGCCGTGAAAACTGAGAAACTGGGTGACAACTCTCTTGTGTCCCCAAGGTACTTTGATCTGAAGGTGTTTGCCTTCGTGAAGATGGCTGGGCTTGCAGACTTACTTCATCAGGACTGGGAGACGGTGTACACCATGGCTCAGCGCGAAGTGTATGTGCCTTTGGTAAAGGAATTTTATGACTGTGCCGTTGTGATAAATCACAGACAAGTCATTAAGTCCAAAGTAAATGACAAGATCATCTCAGTGACTCTCAACGACATGGCTGAAGCACTGAATGTGAAGTTGGAAGTTGGTGAAAAATATTCCCCAAATTGGTTTGCGAAAGTTAATGACTGGAAGTGCATTTGGAAGAACCAAGAGGAACCACTGACTGTGGAAGTGGGCAATCTCATTGATGATGTAAAGTTCAACAATGCTGTGATTAGCAAGGTTGTCTTACCAAAGGATGGTGCAAGAAATTATGTAAATGCGCATGCAAGGTACGCATTGTACAAGATCTTGAAAAGAGTGAAAATTAACCCTGCACACTTGATGTGGAACTACTTGATCAACTATCTGGAGAAAAGCCAAGGATACCTTCCTTTTGGCTCGCTGCTGACCGTTATTTTCGAAAAGAAAGGTGTTATCAAAGAGTTTCTGGAATCAGAGGATCGCTTGAATGAAGATGTGATCTTTCCTTCACCGATCAGACTGGGAGATGTGAGCAAAATGAACATTCCCTTTGATGCCTCTGATGTTCCTGAAGAATACTTGCCCAGAACAAGGAAAAACACCAGAGGAAAAGAAAAGGTATCTGATGAACAGACTGTCCAGACAAGGAAGAAAAATATGACAGAACTGTCCGATGTGTCAAAGAAGGAACCGTCCAAGAGAATCGTTCCTGCAGCTCTCCGCATCGCATCGTTCCCTGAGGACGAGGAAGAACAGTCTGTTCGAATCAAGATTGTGAAGAGTGGTGAACCATTGCATTCTCAATCCAACCCCATCGCTTCAAGAACCAGATCAGGAAAAGGTTCTCCGCCTGTCAAGAATGCTGAACCCAAAAAGCTAAAGAGATTGAGGAAGCAATTTGAAGAATCTCAAGTTACTGTTGAACCACAACCTGCATGTCAGAAAAGGAAGATTTTCTCTGCTGAACCTGAGGAGCCCGTCTTTGATGAGGACATTGTTCTTCACACAAGGTTAGCAAACTCTCTCTTACCTTATCAAGAAATTCCTTCTGAAATGTCCAACAAAGAATTTCTGGATTCACTGTTTGTTGACAATACTCAAACACCACACTCCTCTCCAACACATTCACAACACCACACTGAACCATTGCCAAAACTCCCACCAAACACAAACCTCAATGAACCCTTGACTGAAACAACAAATGAACCACTCACATCTCAACCAAACTCTACCATGAACACTGCTTTCATCACTGACCAAACTGCCGTTGCACAAGAGAATGGCTCTGCATTCCAACTTGTTCAATCTTTGCCTAAGTCATTGATTGCCGATGAGCATATGACTTCTACTCTCAAACCGTTCACGAAAGCAAGCACTAAGAAGGCAAGCAGATCCGGTACTGTTCTCTATTTTTCTCAAGCAAGAAAGAGGCGCCTTCAGACGCTAGTGTCCTCTGCTATCCAACGCAGACGCACCTTGAGGACTACCAAGGGATCGTTCAAAAGCTACCTGAACCTTCTGGCAAGAAAGATTGACAAGTCTTCAAGCAATCAGCTCACCGCTACATGGAAACGACAAGAGGGTGACAACTACTTGTTCCAACTTCACGCTTGCAAAGTTTCTGATCCAGAGTTCTGGAAATTGAGTGTCTCTGAGGGATATGTTGGTACTATGCCATATTCTCTCATGAATCGGACCTCCGCGCTCTCACTGAAATTTGGAACTTGGGTGTTTGTACTCCTACCCACTCACATTCCTGAAGTTGTTTCTCATTCTGAGAAAGCCAACACTGAAAAAGGAAAGGAGAAGATGCTTGAAGAAGCAGATGATACAGAGTCACAACTGAACAGTTCTGCTGATGGAGAAGAAGAAGATGAATCTGCGGGACTTCAAGCTGATTTCAAGACTGAAGGTGGAAGCTCAAGTGCTCAAGTCTTGGCGACTCAATTTGTCACCAGAGAAGACTTTGAAGACCACCGTGACCACATCAACCAGCAGTTCATGACTCTTGCCCAGAAAATCGATCAGCTGCTGACACGCTTTGGCTAATGGCCAACTCTCTATCCTGAACAATTCGCATTTACTTTTATGTTTTCAGACAATTGTTCACTGATTATGCATATTTTATCGTTCCATCATGCTTATCGTTTTATAACTAACGTTTGCCATGTTTACTATGCATATTATACCTTTCTACTTATTTCTTTTCCCTTTCTTTTTAATAATGCCAAAGGGGGAGAAAATAGGAATTAGGAATTATAGAAAAGTTTAAGATCAAGTTCAAGGTTGTTTCCTTAACCTAACACCAAAGTTTTATACAACTCAGGGGGAGTAATATGATTTGAATAAGTTTTTTTTAAAACTTTTATCTTACCCAATTTAGGGGGAGCATAAATTCTTTTTACTCTTGATCATTATCCTTTTCAATAAAAATTGTCATTATCAAAAAGGGGGAGATTGTTAAGTTCAAACGTGTTACAACGTGTTTCAATCTTATTTTGATCCTAATAATTTTTATAAATACTTTTCTCTACTAAAATCTAATTCCAGATGTTAATGACATTTTTCAGGAAATATATATTATAAGGTCGCATGCTTCAACGAATATGTCTAAGCCTTATAAGGAAAAAGAAGTTTATGCAAGATATGACCGCATCGTCCAGTAAACAAGGAAGACACTTATTCTGTATCGTTTCATGCCACGTCATACCTCAGAATTTCAGAAGAAGCCTTTGAGCGGGAAAGTCAAAATTGTATCTCAACTATTTGCCCCATGCTTTAGTCAGAAGGAAACTAATCTGGTCACGTGCAAACTGATTTACCTTTGAAGAGAGAAGTCTCAATGACCAATGAAGAGGAAAAAGGACAACACGTCAACATCACTTTTCCAAAATGTCTCTCTTCTGCAAAGTAGCCCAAAGCTATCACCACCTACTAGCTGACAAAGTACACCTTTTTGGCTAAAGGATAGCTTTGAACAGCAGCATGCATTTAATGAAGCTACCAACCGGAGATTTGAATCAATGGTTAGATGACACTCACAACGGCTACAAACAACGGCCAGATTTTGTGTCTCAACGGCTACACAACTAGCAAGATCATATATAAAGGACATATCTGAAGATTGAAGAAGACAAGAAGAGAAAAATTTATTGCAAGAAAAGAAAGAACTCAGAGCAGTTACTCCAAACATTCTTCAAAGCATTAAAAGCTCACAGCAGATTTCCTAAGAGTAAAATCCGATCTCATACCTCTGCTAAATCAAGAGAGAATACCAAACCTTAAAAGAGTCAAACCTCTTCTCTTACTTCTCTCTTAGATTCCGAACTCTTGTGTGTTCCAACGTCCTTTTAGAACCCAAAACACTTGAGAGTTCCAGTGCCATAAATTGTCTACACCAACTCTTTTGAGAAGAGATTTCTTGTAGAGCCAAACAATCTTGTTGATTGTAGGAGGAGTCCTGTACAATACTTGGAGAAGTCCGTGATAATACTAGGAGGAGTCATGTACAATACTTGGAGAAGTCCGTGATAATACTAGGAGGAGTCCTGTACAATACTTGGAGAAGTCCGTGATAATACTTGGAGAAGTCCTGTCTAATACTTGTATTGGAGAAGTCCTTGATACTTGCTAGTGAAAATCTTGGTGGTGGCCAAGTACTGGACGTAGCCCAATCGTTTAGGGTGAACCAGTATAAATTCCTGTGTGCTGATCGTTCTGCTTTATTTACTTACTTCCGCTGCACTAAACAGTTTTTGAAAAGTCACCAGAACAATTTTCTTAAGAACTTATCTTCTTTTCATAAACTAAAGTTTTAACAAGTAATTTTTAAGAACACAATTCAAACCCCCCCTTTCTTGTGTTACTTATTTACATATCAAACTTGACTAATTCAATTCGGAACATTTTTATTAACGAATAAAGTATAGGAAACTAAAGGGGAAAATAATTGCGAAAGACGGGGAAAAGTCGACTTTTGTTGTGGGTTCTGGAGAATTGCTAGACACCAGGGGGGGTGAGCCACGGTGATGAGTGAAAGTCACCGAGTACTCTAGTACTCTTGTTGTTGGAGTTTGTGTTGTATTGACCGACACTAAACTCTTGGGTTTTGAGATTGGGTTTTGAGCTAAACACTTGCGTTGGGAGAACGATTCGATGTTTGGCTAACCATATTGCATCATGCATCATTTGAGGTTTGTACGATCGAAAGATTGGGCCTCGGTGAAGAACGGGAATGTTTCACGAAGGTTGGGGAATAGCTTTCATCGAAGAACACATAGATGTATCTTCGGCATAGCGGGCAGAGTGGCACGACCTAGGGTGGTTGGGGCTGATCCGACTATGCATGGGTTTGTAAGCGACACCCGAGCAAAGTTGGCGACACTAGGCCTGTGTCGTGTGGTCTCGTGGTGCCCATCCCAAATTGAATTATCCGGATCATGTTGAATTGCATTTCACGCATACATTCACGCTTACTGGAATTGTATGTTGTTTGAATTATTGAAGCATTGTTAGAGCCAATAACATGCTAGGATTATTAATATATATATAAACATATATATCTATACCCCAATCACATGTTGAATGTATAATTACTTTATTCCGTGAGTTGACCCTAGCGCCTTGGCTTTGGTTTCATGTTTGTGTTTGGGCGGTCGGCTTGCTGCCAGATGTCGATGGCGGACTGGTTTTCGATGGTCTCTCCCTCCGGGGGGATCAGGTTTGAGTTGGTGGACCGTCATGCCCCTACCGCTTGGGTGATCGATGATGTGGATCATCGAGCGACGTACCGGGGAAAGGTCATGGAGGACCGGACAGACGAGCGTGGACGTTTGACGAGGGGAGTGCTACAGCGCATGGAGCTGAGCTTTGACTTGCCGCCTTCAGTTCGTTGTGGACCAGGTACTGGTCGAGGACCACCTGCACCACCTCCGACTTCATCTTCTTCCGATGACGAGGACCCATCCGAGATCGAGGTTGATGTGGCTGCACCTGTTGCACCACCTCCTTCTACTGCTATTGATCCTACCGACGTGGCGTCGTCCTCGAGGCTCGTGGAGCCGAAGAGGGAGTCTGTTGTTCCATCTGCCTCACGTCGTTTTCCTTTTACTCCACCGCGCGGCTACCGTGTGGAACCCCTGGTTCGGGTGGTGGAGGAGGATGTTCTTACTGGAGAGGTGGATGTTGAGACGGGCTCGACTAGGACGGTGCGCAGGACAGTTAGGAGGGAGGTCATGGACTTGGACACCGAGATGATCACGGTGGATTCTGACTCGGACTCTGACAGCGATGTGGACAGCTACTCGCTGAGCGACTAGGGAGAGGAGGAGGAGCTATGAGCGGTACTAGGAGGGTAGGTTAGGCAGCGTCATATTTTGTGTAGAGCTCTGATTTGTCTTACTTTTGGGACAGGGTAGGTTCCCGATGCATGGCTTTTTGTGTGGTTCTCTTGACGAGGAATCACAGAGAGTCTGTCGGACTATAGGGGTCTTTTGTTTAGGCCATTTTGGAGCCGACTTTCTCATTGGATGACTGTACGTAAAACCTTTTACTTACACTACTGGTTCTGTACATATTTGCCTACGGGCACACTATTTTAGAGTCACTGCGAGTGCGCATGACGTTGACGTGCAGCTGAGGCTGTACATGTATATATGTTTGTACATCGGTTAGTTTAGTTGCTGGGTTATGTTTTTAATTTCTATCGCTTTAATTTTAAGGAACCAAACGAAAAAAAAATACCTGTTTTCCGCGTAAAGTTTATTTTGAGTTACTTAAGTGACACCTGGAAATCGGGATGTTACAGGAAGGGGGAAGGGGGTGTCACAATTGGTGGTATCAGAGCGGTCGGTTCAAATCGGACTGTGACCCGTATATAGAGAGAGAGTTGAGTCTAGTGTACATGGCTTAGGATTTTGTGACCACTAGTAGGAATTTGTAACTTCTGATTGTTCTGGTATGGGTTGCAGGCCTGGCCAACCTGGTAACTCATTCGACAAAATGAAGTCCCAAATATCCTAGGTTGCAGATAGTATAGGTAAGTTTTGGGTCAAGGGAAATGGGTTTAGTGCGTTTCTGTTGAATACTCTGAGGATAGTTAAACTTTCAGTGATTTGGTGGATAGAAGGTTGCTAGGACAAGAAAGATCTATACTTGGTGCTGAAAGTTTATAGGATAATGAATCATGAGTCTCTGAGGATAAGTTATGATCCTTAAGGTTTCTTATCACTTCCAAAGGAACTTGTAGTAGTCTCAGTAAGTAGTGGGCGGATTGGTAGGAAACATTTTTACCTACTTAACTTACTAGTAGTTAAGTGGTCATTCGAGTTCACAATTAAGGGAATTGGTCTAAAGGGAATTGAGTTTTAAGATAGGTATACCACGGGAGTAGCAAAACCCAACAGGAACAATGACTAACAACTAACACTCTAACACTCAACAGATTTTTCCCCAATCTGTTGAAGATACCTTTAGGTATCAATACTAACACTTGAAGTGATTATGAGTGTTGAATTGCAATATGATTATGTGTTCTGTGAATTTGATGTGAATTTTTGTGTGCATTTCTGGATTGTTGATGCTTTATATCACCCTAGGCAGACGACTTATGATAGGATAATGAGTAATGTGCGGTGTTAGACTGCCATTTAGTTAGCTTTAATCTACCATAATCTTTTGTAGAACTAGGACTTTGAGTTGCCAACCCTATGGCAACAATCTTTTGCACGTTATATAGTTAGATAGAATAGAAATTCTGAATAGGATGCGTAGATAGACGACCTTCATTCACGTTTTAGATCTATTCTAGGAGCACAGAATCCCAAAAAAAACTCTTTCTTTATTAATCCCGACACTTCTGAAACAAGATATGGACTTACGCAGTAAACGTAAAGTTCAAGGAAACTCAGAAGCTGGCATCAAAGGAAGCTTATCATACACGCAATACACCAAAAGAAAACTCACCTAAAGTGGAAAAGGGAATGCCGCGAAAGAAAAAGAGGAAAAGTAGGAGGGAAAATTCAAAATTTTTCTTGATCATTGTGTAGTATTCGGCCAAATCCTAGCCTTTCAAATTACTTTTTGTGAGAAATCCCAACCATTCCTTGTCTTGATCCGTGCTCCAATGTCTCGACCAATCACCATTGTAACGCCCCGATTTCTCGAGTGTTACACAGTAACTAATTAACCAATTTTCGTAAAGAGTTTTCGTCGATTCATTTATTAATCTTGAATTAATGATAAAAGTTCAATTTTACAAAATTCTCGAAACTTAACCATTTCAAACTTGCGGAAATAATCATCAACGTAAACCTCAAACTTTATTAATCATTGAAAAGAGTATGAAATAAATATCCGGAAGAAAACTTCAAAGTAAATTACATCAAGCTAAACTATCTTAACTAAAATAAAGTAATGGTTCAATACTTCCAAAATTCGGTACTCTCAACCCAAAAGAAAAATGGATGTCTCACAACCCAACCATATCCTTGGCCCCTTCCTCTTTATCTTCTTCCACTTCATCAGAAGTGTAGTCGTCATCCGGTAGTGGCTCATCACGTAGCATCAACTCCCAAGAATGAGTCGTCGTCATGATCTTCACGACCATCTACCCCCCTAAATAAACACATAGCAAACAAGCAGGGTCAGGTACAACAAAAAGAATGATAATGACAAAATCAACAACAACATAATATAAGTACATTATATGTTTTTTATGGGAAAGAGTCAGTTACTAACGGAATCTCACATCACACAACCCACCAATCCTGCCTTGTGTAACGCCCCGAATTTCGGGTGTCACTTTAGTAACCTATTAAAGTAAATATGCAATATTTTCCAAACGAATGTATAAACACGAGTATTATATTTTTTTTTCTTTTCGAAGTGTATTTCCAAAACATGTCATGCATACTCCCAACTACAAAGCCTAACCAATAGAAACAACTCAACAAAACTATTATGCAATGACACCATGAATCCGACATACTCCTTACGATCTCCACATCGGGGAACCGCAGGAAAGCAATGCATCGGAACCTACCCGAAACCTCAAATATAAATTCCTAAAATCTTTATGCAAGCTTAAACCAATAACGGTAAGCTCTGCAACCCAAGGCTTTAGCCTTAAACCAGACTCTACTCGTCGAGTACTCCACTATCCTTCAAGTCCTCATCTCTACTTGCACAAAGGTTAAGCTCCTTCGAAGATTCTCCATCGCCTAATAGCGTTAAGCGCCCAAACAACAAATAACAAACAGAAAGGGTTAACTCCATGCAATTACCATGTATAAAGAGAAAATCATGCTATTCAAATTTAATTACCTAGCATGGTAAATAAACTAGCAACATAACTCAACTCATATATCAACAACTTAAACATAGATTAACTCAGATAATAATAACCTCAACAATGTATCATCAAATCAGATATCAATAAACCAATAAATAGAATCCAACAACATAGGGTCAGGTGTTAGTTTCCTATAATGCAACTATATGCTGCTACCAAAATGGATCGATCAATAACGTCTCTCAAGACGGGACAGACATGTGAAACGACAACCACTGAATGCCACTTAATATCGCCTCACAAGACGGGACAATCATGTGGAACGACAACCACTGAATGCCACTTAATAACACCACGAAGGACGAGACAGACATGTGGAACGACAACCACTGAATGCCACTTAATAACGCCTCACAAGACGGGACAACCATGTGGAACGACAACCACTAGATGCCACTTAATAACGCCACGAAGAACGGGACAGACATGTGGAACGACAACCACTGAATGCCACTTAATAACGCCTCACAAGACGGGACAACCATGTGGAACGACAACCACTGAATGTCACTTAATAACGCCACGAAGGACGGGACAAACATGTGGAACGACAACCATTGAATGCCACTTAATAACGCCTCAAAAGACGGGACAGACATGTGGAACGACAACCACTGCACTACCACTAAGTTCAGCCCTATATGCCAAAATCAATCAACAATAATCACGTCTTATCCACTTGAAAGCAGTAATGACGGAAACTAGTAAACGGCCGAAGCGTTCAGAAAACATTTGGCACAAGCCTCAGAAACAGTCAACATAAGCAAGCATACAACATTGCAAGCATAATAATCATAATCCAGTGCCAATCAATATAAACATCTTCATCTCAAACGCAGGCAGTGCAATAAAAGCATGCAAGACTCAAAGACACTCTAAAACTGAGTTACCCTTACCTTAGCCAATTTCCTGCCTAAACTGCAACTTCAATCCAATAAAATATTTGTTTTCCACGTCGGCTCGCTTCCTTCTATTCTTTAGCTTCGCCGCGAGGCGCTTTCGTCCTTCGTACCCTTCACAAAGTTCATATACTAAACCTTAGCCTCTAAGGTCACATCCAAAGTTCCAAAACAAGCTTAGCTAATCTTTCTAACTTACTTAGGCTAATTCAAATGCTTTATTGTTTCAAGGACTAAAGTCCAAGAGAAAATATTTATGAGTCTTAAAGAAAGGTCCTTTAAGAAACGCGTTTTGCAAATAAGTCCTCAACTATAAGTGAGTTCTTTTTCAACCCTCAATCTTTAATAAATTTATCAAACAAACCCCAAGACTTTTAAAACTCAAGTTTAACCCAAAACTTCTAAGCATATTGTGTTTTAGGCCCTAAAATTATTTTCATACAATTTCTAACACTTAGAAAATCCACAAGTTATTCAAGCATTGTAATATAATTTTAAAATAAAATATTTTCTCATCTATTTTCCAAAGTAATTCTTTGCACTTGAAATAACTAATTTTGTCAAACGATTATAAACTGTACAGCGACTTTGGCTAATTTTTAAATATGTCAAATGCACTCCAAAAAATCTAATATTTTTATCATGGTTTCGTCTACAGGTTTTGTAAATCCCTATAAATTTTCAAGTCTAAATTCGAAGTACAAAATTCAGGAAAAATAGAATACTAACAGCAGTTCCTGAGAAACGGGACAGCTTAACCCGTGCTCACTAAAATGCGCATAACTTGAGCTACACGAGTCGGAACGACATGAAACCAGCGGCAAACGTTTTCTAACGAAAAGATCTACAATTCTTATGAAGACAACTTCTTGAAATTCATTTGTTAACACAGCTTAAGAACGAGTTCAAGAGTTCGTAAATCCTACTAAGTTTTCATTCTGAAAACCTAACCTTTGTACTTTAATTCACAAAGGGCTAAAGTACAAGGCTTCCTATATATAAAAGAAATACAGCAGCACCATGATACATTTTGTAAAACTAAAATCCAATTTCTATTTTCCAAATCAGAAAAATATATTAACCCTAGACTAACAATTGACAAAAACCATACAACCAATAATCTTATCTTTTCAATTAACATATAATTTCTAAACACAGTGTTCAATTCTTTCTCCTTCTACCTCAAGTCTCATGGTCATGGGACTGAGCTTCACTTCTTCCTCTGGTCTGGTCTGGTCGGGCTCTCCCCTTCCTCCAGTAGCCATTGAAACTGAATGATAAAGGCACATAACTCAGAGAATGGAACTCAGGATATGAACAAGAGAAAAGCTAGGGTTTTGAAAAGGGAAATTTGAAATAGATAAGAATAATCACCTCTTAAAGATGATTGAGCCTTAGATTCAGGAAGAGGAGGTTGAGAGCTTCAAGAAATTGGCCTCCTTTCTCAGAACAAAGCTTGCCGGAGAAGACGGCGGCGACGGCGGTCGCCGGAGTCACGGTGGCCGATCATCGAATCGATGGAGGGGTTTTGTTGCGGATGATGAGGGGAGTTCATTGGTGGTGTTTGTTTCTCCAAAAACTTAATGGGTCGCCGGAGATCGGAGGAAAAAGGTGGCGGCTAGGGTTTTGTGGTGGTGACCAAGGTGGCTCGTTCATGGTCACGTGATGGTGGTGAGGACGTGGTGGTGCTCGCAGCTGAAGGAGGTGGCGGCGTCACCGTGGCTGCTGGCGGTGGTGGCTAGCTTGGGTGATGCCATGGTGGTTTGCACATGGAAGGAGAAGAAGGACATGGTGCTGATGCTCAGCTTAAGGGAGGAGAAGGAGTAACTGGGGCTGTGGTGAAGAGAAGAGAAGGTGATGGTGATGGGTTTTGCAACAAAAATAAATTGAAGAAGAAGAAGGTGTTGTGGGTGAGTTGCAGAGGAAAAAGAGAAGAAGCTGTAGTGGGAAGGAAGAAAAAGAAACGTGAATGAGGAGGGTGGAAGAGAGAGAGAGCGGTTGAGGGAGTGGATGAAGGGAGAGAAAGAAAAGAAAATAATATCTGATTGGTAGGAGTGGGACCCGCGTAGGAGAGAGGAAGAGTAGTGGAGAAGAAACCAAATTTGACTAATTAAAGAGAGAGAGAAAGAATGAGGACGGTTGGGGGTGAGTGAGGGAAGAGAGTGTAAATTCAATTTTGATTGGTGGGGTAGGGACCACGAAGAGAGAGAAGGTTATCAGAAATTTGAATGTGTAATGAGGATGAGAGAAGAATAAAGGATATTCTTTTATGATAGGCTATCATAGGGAATTAGGAAAGGTGACCTGTTAGAGCAGGTCATCTCTTCAATAAAAAAAGAGATAATTAAAGAGTGGAAATTCCTAAGATTAAAATAGAATAGTACACACAAAAATAATTAATACGTCGAAAATAAATCAATAATCTAATTATTTATTTTAGAGTCTTACAATACTACCCTCTAAAAAGAAAGTTTCGTCCTCGAAACTTGGTGTCAGAGAAAGCTCGGGAATACCGTTCCCTGACATTTCCTTCCACCCTACAAGTAGTGTCAGAACGCATCCCAATACAGGGAAACGTTACAACGAAATACCTTAAAGGTGACATACAAGACAAAAGCAATTTTTAGGTATTATCAATCATCCTCGACTAGACCTAATAACATGCTCATGCTAGTGTACTAAGCATCAAGATCCAAAGCCTAACTCACTCGCTATATGAACGACTTCACCGATATCGTCGTGCTCTCACACTAACAGCTCAACCATAATACTCACTACCATAAACCTCATGCTAATACTATTCTAATCTCATCACAAGCTTCTTCTACCAACAGTCTCTTACGCAATAAGTCATCTTAGAATCTAACAATCCACTAACGTCATCTCTTTCTGAAACTATCCTCATTATAACCATCCAATCAAGTTTAGTCTCTTAGTGCAATTAGCACGGAATCACATAGCCTATGGTTTTATAACTTTCGAAAGAATACTTAAGACTCTCTAACATTGAATCTTTTGTCTTAGTCTACCTCTACTTAGAGTAATCATGCAGACACTAATTATCGACTATACGACAATCGTCAACTTTCAAAGATTTAAATCTCATTCCTCTACCATCAAGTGCTTAACATACTTACCTACCAACTCGACTAATCATCGATCAACTCTAATCAATCCTCCTATCATAGTCCATGCCAGCTGTGATTCCAAATATCAACCCCTCAATATTAAGTTGATCAGGCTCAATATCTTGCGGAAGAAAATTCAGAAAAAACTCACTAGTAAGGCCAATGAGTCTATCTCATCAAGTGGTCTCATCTAAATTAAGATCATCTCTTAATCTACTCAATCTCTAACAACTCCATCTAGAAGAAGTACAACCTTAGTTCTTGAAACTCAAACAACACTCTCTTAGGATTCATTCTAAGCTTCTATCTTCCTTACTAACATATCTGTACCAAAACAAGTTTCAAGGCTTAGAACTGCTCTAAACCCTATACCATTGTCCTAATTAGAATGCACACAACAGTCAAAGGAATGTGCCTAATGCATACTCCTTTCCCTGTTCAACAACATATAGTCTCTACCTAGAATAACGTATAACAAAGCAGACAAACAACGAGTACGGTTAATATTTCGGTGGGGGTACTAACCATCTAGTCAGAAGTTAAGGAGTTAGTATTCAAAGCAGCAACATCAAGCAATAAACATCTAGTAGACAAAATAACAAGTAATCATATAATCTATATGGTAACACTCTGTCAATCGATCAACACCCAGCCGATCAATTACAGAGTTCAAACAACCTAACACAGAAGACCTATTCCCCAACAAGCTCTGGTTTCTCAACCAAAGCTCTGATACCACAATGTAACGCCCCGAATTTCGGGTGTCACTTTAGTAACCTATTAAAGTAAATATGCAATATTTTCCAAACGAATGTATAAACACGAGTATTATATTTTTTTTTCTTTTCGAAGTGCATTTCCAAAACATGTCATGCATACTCCCAACTACAAAGCCTAACCAATAGAAACAACTCAACAAAACTATTATGCAATGACACCATGAATCCGACATACTCCCTACGATCTCCACATCGGGGAACCGCAGGAAAGCAATGCATCGGAACCTACCCGAAACCTCAAATATAAATTCCTAAAATCTTTATGCAAGCTTAAACCAATAACGGTAAGCTCTCCAACCCAAGGCTCTAGCCTTAAACCAGACTCTACTCGTCGAGTACTCCACTATCCTTCAAGTCCTCATCTCTACTTGCACAAAGGTTAAGCTCCTTCGAAGATTCTCCATCGCCTAATAGCGTTAAGAGCCCAAACAACAAATAACAAACAGAAAGGGTTAACTCCATGCAATTACCATGTATAAAGAGAAAATCATGCTATTCAAATTTAATTACCCAGCATGGTAAATAAACTAGCAACATAACTCAACTCATATATCAACAACTTAAACATAGATTAACTCAGATAATAATAACCTCAACAATGTATCATCAAATCAGATATCAATAAACCAATAGCTAGAATCCAACAACATAGGGTCAGGTGTTAGTTTCCTATAATGCAACTATATGCTGCTACCAAAATGGATCGATCAATAACGTCTCTCAAGACGGGACAGACATGTGAAACGACAACCACTGAATGCCACTTAATATCGCCTCACAAGACGGGACAATCATGTGGAACGACAACCACTGAATGCCCACTTAATAACGCCACGAAGGACGGGACAGACATGTGGAACGACAACCACTGAATGCCACTTAATAATGCCTCACAAGACGGGACAACCATGTGGAACGACAACCACTGGATGCCACTTAATAACGCCACGAAGGACGGGACAGACATGTGGAACGACAACCACTGAATGCCACTTAATAATGCCTCACAAGACGGGACAACCATGTGGAACGACAACCACTGAATGTCACTTAATAACGCCACGAAGGACGGGACAAACAAGTGGAACGACAACCATTGAATGCCACTTAATAACGCCTCAAAAGACGGGACAAACATGTGGAACGACAACCACTGCACTGCCACTAAGTTCAGCTCTATATGCCAAAATCAATCAACAATAATCACGTCTTATCCACTTGAAAGCAGTAATGACGGAAACCAGTAAACGGCCGAAGCCTCTCAGAAAACGTCTCAATAAGTTTACTCGGCCGAAGCCTTCAGAAAACATTTGGCACAAGCCTCAGAAACAGTCAACATAAGCAAGCATACAACATTGCAAGCATAATAATCATAATCCAGTGCCAATCAATATAAACATCTTCATCTCAAACGCAGGCAGTGCAATAAAAGCATGCAAGACTCAAAGACACTCTAAAACTGAGTTACCCTTACCTTAGTCAATTTCCTGCCTAAACTGCAACTTCAATCCAATCACATCTTTGTTTTCCACGTCGGCTCGCTTCCTTCTATTCTTTAGCTTCGCCGCGAGGCGCTTTCGTCCTTCGTACCCTTCACAAAGTTCATATACTAAACCTTAGCCTCTAAGGTCACATCCAAAGTTCCAAAACAAGCTTAGCTAATCTTTCTAACTTACTTAGGCTAATTCAAATGCTTTATTGTTTCAAGGACTAAAGTCCAAGAGAAAATATTTATGAGTCTTAAAGAAAGGTCCTTTAAGAAACGCGTTTTGCAAATAAGTCCTCAACTATAAGTGAGTTCTTTTTCAACCCTCAATCTTTAATAAATTTATCAAACAAACCCTGTAAGGCCCGAGTTTTTAAGTTTATGCTAAGTGAATAAACTTCTTATTCACGATTAGAGTTGATGTAATGTGAAGGGAAACCTGAACGAAAGTTTATTAAATGAAATATATTTATGAAGGAGAAAGTTCAGGAAAAGTTCAAGGATTGAATTATGATCGATAAAAGTTATAGCACGAACGTGTTACGCTTAAACCTATGTCAGAAACCCTGGTATATAGCTAATTTTCACTTTTAGGCACGCTGGCAGTTAATTCCAAAAATCTTCAGAGAAATGTTAGAACTTCTCTTTTTCCATATATCACAATCGTTTCGAGGCGAAACTCTAGGATCTACGAACGTCCGATTCCAATCATCGGAAGTTTGCCGAAACCGAATCCCTGGTATTTCAAAACCCTAGAATTTCTCGACAATGAAGACTTTATCTATTCAGAGCTTCAAATGAATATTCTACACGCGTACACCCATTTCTCTTGATGATTTCAATCTTTCTTCCGAAGGAAGTTTCCTATTCCGACATTCGATGCAAAAAGCAACTTATCGGGTAAAATAGTTTTATACCGACTATGCATTAGTTGCCAAAAATACAAGGAGACCTCTTTATAGTTTTGGAATTCTTTTGCCAAAACATATCTATTAATTCACGAAGAATGACGCCGGAAAAATCAGATTCGCGAAACTTTCATTTTCCCGCGAATTTCCAACCTTTATATATAGCAAAGAAAGGAAGAAAAACTCAAATTCTCCTCCATTTTCTCTCTTCAAACCCGCGGCCAAGAACAAGGAAGAAGGAAGAAGAATTTTCTTCATCGTTTGCTTGATCGTCGATCAATCAGTTGCTACTTCAAGGCTTCGAGGTATAGTCGCTAATCCTTACCTCCGATCGCTTTTTCCATAGCTTTTCTGTAGAGTTTTCTGAGTGGATAGTTTATGGGTTTTTGCAAAACTATCCTGAATCTTTCATTTCTGATTCTAAACCTCTTCCTTATGCGCCCAAGATCACTTCTGCCGGATTAGATTTTCCGTTATGTCGCCGGAATTCCGTCGGAATCAATTTGAGTCTAAAATACCCATTTTTGGAGTTTTTGGAGTAAAGCTTCAACCTTTAGGCTGAAAACTATCGCCTTAGCTTAGTGCTAGTAGGATTAGTTGTCATAAACGTCGTTGGTGACGTCCCTGCAAAATTTTATTTTTGGGATTTCAGTTTTGAAAAATCCTAAGTTAAAAATCATGACCAAAATACCCCTGCGACAGTTTTTGATCCGATAATTTTTCCGAGTTCAGAATACCCTTAGTTACGGCTAATGATAGCATAGGAACCAAGTTTGATCGAAGAAAAATCGAGCCCCACAATTACCAAAAGTGGCCGAGCCCTATAGGGGAGGAGGAGGAAAATTTCCTTTTCCGAAAACTTGTCTTTCGCGCTAGATTATCGTACCTTAGAGTATAGATTACTTCGAGTAACCTTAGTAAGTATCGATAGCTTAGTTTTCGATAGATTCTTATAGTATTCTGTGATTTTATTGTAAAGGTGCTTTTGAGGATTTCCCCGAGGACCAACACTTTGAGAGCGAGGAAGCACTAGTTGATCATTCTGGAGAACTTTCAGGTGAGGGCTTCTCACTGAATCTCTAGTTAATGCTTAGGGTCGATGTTTCGACATTGTTTACTGTTTATGCACTGGAATTGTGTGTGATTGGAAAATGTTTTCTGAGGCTTCGGCTGACAATGTAGATGATTCATCTACTGAATGTTTTTGAGATTGTCTTACATGCTATGTGCTATGTGGGTAATCTAGGATGTGTGGTGCATGCTTTATATGCTAAGTGCTAAGTGTTTATGATGCGATTTATTGATATATGACATGTTGTTGATTGTGATGATTTAAATATGCTCTGTACTGGAATCTGAGATTCTGAATGGTGAGAATAGCGGGCAGGTCATGCCGATTTTATTTTGAGAGTTTTGAGAAAGTTTGATAGGACGAACGAGGTTCGGACCTTAATTTTGTTTAGTGGATCGAGACATCCTCTGGAAGCGACTTGGGATTGGGAGATCCTGAAAATGTATAAGACTTGCGATAAGACAAAATGGAATCTATTTTATAAAGAAAATTCATAAGACCTTAAATAACCTCAAAATCTTTAAGTAATGATAACAACCTCGAAGGAAGGCATTGGAAGTCAAATCATAGTTTTGGAAAAACGAGGAGTGTCGTCGGATCCAAGTGTTGAGGAGTTTGGTAAGTTCTGAGTATGTTGGTACTCCTTCGCTCGTTGAGCAGTTTGTTAGCCATCCAAGGGATGAGCCGAGAAGCTTCACTGAGGCGTGAGACCTTGTGAATGCGGGATACTCCACTGAGGCGTGAGACCTTGTGGAAAGCATGGAACTCCACTGAGGCGTGAGACCTTGTGAGAGCATGAAACTTCACTGAAGCGTGAGACTTCGTGAGAGCATTGATGACCCGAAGAGTCATCGTGAGTGGTTGCACTCATTTTATGATTATTGTATTTTGTCGCAGAATCGACTTTACCTTAGGGTAAGCTTTTAGAGACATTAATTTAGCTAGAACACGTGGCGACGTGTCGAGTGAGGTCGGAGACGTTGTTTGGCTAATCACTGCATTGCATGCACTCATTAAGTGGTTTAAACACGGCGAGATACCGGACCACGGCGGATTCCAAAATTGGTTATAAGACCAGGATTTCCGCGTAAGAGCGCTGCTAGGTGACTCTTAGTAGCAGACCGAAATGGCAGGCCTTCGGGTTTTATGCTGATCTGACTACATGATGATGTTGGAGTAAGAGGCATCACGGGCCGAAATGGTCCCACCGTGGCTGGTGTTAGGGCTGATCCGATGATGTCCATCCGTTCCGGAATGCATATTGATTGACTGGGTTAACCTGCATATCATATCATGCAACATGCATACTAATTTAGTTGTCGAATGTGATTGTTATTTGTTAATCCTATTTGGAACATGTTAATTGTTATTATTGCTGTTATGTACATTATGGAATATGCAACCCTAGGATGTTATCCCTAGCTATAAGCCTAAGTGGCTATTTATTATTTGTACCTATTGGGTTTATTATCTACATAGTTCTTTAGAGTTGACCCTCGCGTCTTCTGTGTGTGTTTTGGCGGACAACGCCTTTTGTCAGATGAATATTGCGGATTGGTTCACCATGGTCCACCCTTCGGGGGGGATTAGGTATGAGATGATCGATCAGGACGACCCCGGGTCGTGGGTGGTTGACCCCGCGAGCCATCGAGCGACGTATTCGGGGCGCATCATGGAGGATCACGTGGATAGCGGAGGACTTCTGAGGTCAGGAGTGTTGAGGCGATGCTCTATCAACTTCAACTTGCCACCGGGCGTTCACTGTGGACCAGGACTTGGAGGACCACCACCACCACCACTGTCTTCAGACGAGGAGGATCCCTCAGAGGAGATTCCAGTGGGAGTGCCTTCGGCAGGGTCTAGTGCACCCACCGTTGCGATCATCGATGATCAGGGTTCGGGCCCTAAGCCCGTGAGTCCAGCATCGGAGCGCACTGCGGTTGCGAGGGGAGGACGGATAGGGTTAGTAGACTTGGTCGTTCTGGATTCTGATTCAGACGACGATCATGCTAGCACATAGTTTTGAGTGTTGGTATGAGCTCCTCGAGTTAGGATTAGTGTAGGAGTAGAGTTTTAGCTCTGACAGTCTTGCTTCATTTGTTACTTAGGGGACAGGGTAGATCCGCCTATAGCTTTTTGTGTGGTTTCCTTACGGGAATCACAGAGAGTTGGTTGGACTAAGGAAGTCTTATTTTCAGACCATTGGGTCAGCTGATTCTCAGTTTTGAGGGATAGTGTTGCGGGCACTTCACCTTTTCATTTGGTTTGTATATATTGCCTACGGGCGTTGCACTTTTCTTTCCGTCACTGGAGGTTACTCGTGACGAGGTTGCTACTACAGCGGGGGCTGTTTATATATTGTATATTAGTTCTGATTTTTGTTATTGTTGGGTTTTATTTAATTCCGCCTTGTCTTAGTTATTATTATAAAAAAAAAAAAATATTCACGTTTTTCCGTATTAAGTTTATTTTGGTTACTAAAGTGACGCCACCGAAATCGGGGTGTTACATTGTGGTATCAGAGCACGGTCGAGTCTTTCGGGAGTTGTTGGGGAATAGGTCTTCTGTGCTAGGTTGTGTGACTCTGTAAAGAGTGAAAATTGATTGTCTGCAAGCGATTTTTCGCTTAAAAATTGATTGAAGTTATTGCTTACTCATACTGTATAGTGATGCTAGATGCTATCTTATGATGAGTACTGACTGTTTGCTTCCTTTATCAGAATATGGTGAATACCAATCAACTAGCTGAGATGATGGCCACTATGGCCCAAGCCGTTACCGCACAGGCAAATGATAATGCCATGAGGCGTGCTACTGAAGAAGCACGTGAACAGCATCAGCGCCAGAGGGAAGTCACTCTGGACCAGAACAAAGGCCTCAATGACTTCAGGAGGCAAAACCCACCAAAATTCTCTGGTGGTACTGATCCAGACGCAGCGGATCTCTGGATCCAGGAAATCGAGAAGATTTTCGGCGTTCTGCAGACTGTAGAGGGTGCCAAAGTGGGCATGGCGACTTATCTTCTGCTGGGAGATGCTGAATACTGGTGGAAGGGCACCAGGGGGATCATGGAAGCTAACCATGAAGAGATCAACTGGAACTCTTTCCGGGACGCATTCTTGGAGAAGTATTTTCCAACAAGTGCCCGGGATGAGAGGGAGGCGCAGTTTTTGACACTCCGTCAGGGAGGTATGTCTGTACCGGAATTTGCTTCGAAGCTGGAGTCTTTGGCAAAGCATTTCCAATTCTTTAATGATCATGTTGACGAGCGCTACATGTGCAAGCGCTTCGTGAATGGACTGAGACCCGATATTGAGGACTCAGTGAGGCCGCTGGGAATCATGCGATTCCAATCATTGGTGGAGAAAGCCACGGAAGTGGAGCTGATGAAGAACCGGAGGTTGAACCGGGCTGGAACTGGAGGGCCGATGAGGTCGGGCTCTCAGAATATTCAGAACAGGGGAAGGTTTCAAAACAGGAGGCCGTATCAGCGTCCTGCTGGTAGAGGGTTTGCATCAGGATCTTACAAGCCCATGGTGGGTGCTACTGGTGGTTCTGGGGGTCAGACTCAGAACAGGGAACTGACGTGCTTCAAGTGTGGGAAGCCGGGGCACTTTGCTCGTGCTTGTCCCGACACGAGGCCTCAATGCTTCAATTGCAACAAGTTGGGGCATACTGCTGCTCAGTGCAGGGCACCAAAGGCGGAGCCAACCGTCAACACTGCTCAAGGAAAGCGTCCTGCTGCAAAGGCGAGAGTCTACACCATGGATGGTGAAGATGCTGAGGGGGTAGATGGACTGATTAGAGGCGACTGCGAGATTGACGGTAACCTTCTATCCGTACTTTTTGATTCCGGAGCAACGCATTCATTTATCTCTAGAGATTGTGCAATCAGATTAAGACTTCCTATTACTGCTTTGAGCTTCGATCTGATAGTTGCTACTCCTGCCAAGACTCTACTTGCTAATTCAGCATGCATGTATCGTCCGATAACATATAACAATAGGATCTACCATGCTAACCTAGTATGCCTAACTCTTAAGAACCTAGATGTTATCCTAGGAATGGATTGGTTGTCCCGCTATCATTGTCTTTTGGACTGCAACCGAAAGAGAGTGGTATTTCCTGATTCGGATCTTTCCGAGTATCTATCTGCCAATCACATCAGCGTCTCTTTGAACGAGGGATCTCAGGAGTATTCTGTTTTGCTAAGCTTGGAGAGCAAAGGGAACCCGGAAGTTGGCAGTATTCCAGTGGTGAGAGACTTCACAGATGTTTTTCCTGGCGATGTACCTGGTTTGCCGCCTGTACGCGACATTGAGTTTGCTATAGATATCGTACCGGGAACAGGGCCGATTTCGATTGCACCATATCGTATGGCACCTGCGGAGCTAGTGGAATTGAAGTCTCAACTCGAAGATCTTCTGTCGAAGGGATTCATACGACCAAGCGTTTCACCTTGGGGAGCCCCAGTCTTATTGGTGAAGAAGAAGGACGGGAAGTCGAGATTATGTGTCGACTACCGACAATTGAACAAGGTAACCGTCAAGAATAGGTATCCGTTACCTAGGATTGATGATTTGATGGATCAACTGCGGGGAGCTACCATATTCTCGAAGATCGACCTGAAGTCGGGTTATCATCAAATCAGGGTCAAGACCGAGGATATCCAGAAGACGGCATTCAGAACCCATTATGGACACTATGAGTACTTAGTGATGCCATTTGGGGTGACAAATGCGCCGGCAATATTCATGGCTTACATGAATATGACTTTCCATACATTCCTGGATCGATTCCTCGTGGTGTTTATCGACGACATCCTGATCTATTCAAAGAATGCTGAAGACCATGAGGAGCACTTGCGACAAGTTTTACAAGTGCTGAGGGAGAAGGAGTTGTATGCCAATCCTTCTAAGTGCGAATTTTGGCTCGAAGAGGTAAAATTCTTAGGCCATGTGATCTCTAAGGAGGGGATAGTTGTGGATCCAGCAAAGGTAGAGACCGTATTGTCGTGGGAACGGCCGAAGACAGTGACGGAGATCAGAAGTTTTGTCGGTTTGGCGGGATACTATCGTCGTTTCATCGAGAACTTCGCGAAGATAGTTGGACCTTTGACTCAACTGACGAGGAAGGACCAACCTTTTGCATGGACTGAAGCGTGCGAAACTAGTTTTCAGACGATGAAGGAACGGTTGACGACGTCACCTGTACTCGTCTTACCGCAACCGGAGGAACCTTATGAGGTATACTGTGATGCTTCGCATCAAGGTTTGGGATGTGTGCTGATGCAACATCGGAAGGTGGTTGCTTATGCTTCAAGACAACTGAAGGTGCATGAGAAGAATTATCCAACTCATGACTTGGAACTAGCTGCAATCGTATTTGCGCTGAAGATTTGGAGACATCACTTATATGGATGCAATTTCACCATATTTAGTGATCATAAGAGCTTGAAGTATTTGTTTGAGCAGAAGGAGCTGAACATGAGACAGCGTCGGTGGATGGAATTTCTCAAAGATTACGAGTTCACTCTGCAATATCATCCTGGAAAGGCGAATGTTGTTGCTGATGCCTTGAGCAGGAAGATGCACATCTCGTCGATGATGGTGAAGGAGCTGCAACTGCTGGAACAATTTCGAGATATGAGCTTGGATGTGAAATTGTCCGAGGGAGAACTGAAGTTTGGGATGATCAGAATTACCAATGGATTGATGGAAGAAATCCGAGACCAACAGTTACAAGATGAGTTTCTGCTCGGGAAAAGGAATTTGGTAAGTCAAGGTAAAGACCCAGAATTCAAGGTAGGAAGTGACAATATCCTACGGTGCAAGGATAGGGTTTGTGTACCTAACAACCCTGACTTGAGAAGATTGATTATGGATGAAGGTCACAAGAGCAAGTTAAGCATTCATCCTGGAATGAAGAAGATGTACCAGGACTTGAAGGTGAATTTTTGGTGGCCAGGAATGAAAAGACAAGTGGCTGAGTATGTAGCTGCATGTCTGACATGTCAGAAGGCGAAGGTGGAGCATCAGAAGTCTTCAGGTATGCTACAAAGCTTGGATGTGCCAGAATGGAAATGGGATAGCATATCGATGGATTTCGTCGTGGCTTTGCCAAGAACTCAGAAGGGATACGATTCTATTTGGGTAATCGTGGATCGACTGACTAAGTCGGCTCATTTCGTACCGGTGAGGACTACGTACAACGTGGAGAAACTATCAGAGTTATATATAGCGGAGATTGTACGACTTCACGGAGTACCGACAAGTATTGTATCCGATCGAGACCCGAAGTTTACATCACATTTTTGGGGAACTCTTCAAGAGGCTTTGGGAACGAGGCTGAGACTAAGTTCTGCTTATCATCCGCAGACTGATGGACAAACTGAGAGGACAATCCAGTCGTTGGAGGATTTGCTACGCGCTTGCGTATTAGACAACAAGGGCAGTTGGGATACCTTGTTACCGTTGATTGAGTTCACATACAACAACAGTTTTCATACGAGCATTGGTATGGCACCGTATGAGGCTTTGTATGGCCGCAAGTGTAGAACACCTTTGTGTTGGTACCAAAACGGAGAAAATCTGTTGGTAGGACCGGAACTTCTGCAACAGACCACTGAGAAGATCAAGCAGATCAGAGAGAAGATGAGGACTTCTCAGAGTAGACAGAAGAGTTATGCAGATCAGAGGCGCAGAACTCTGGAGTTCGAAGAAGGAGATCATGTATTTCTGAGAGTTACTCAGACGACGGGTGTTGGTCGAGCAATCAAGTCAAAGAAGCTTACGCCCAAGTTCATTGGACCGTATCAGATCACTCGTCGAATTGGACCAGTCGCTTACCAGATTGCACTACCTCCATTTCTATCAAATATTCATGATGTATTCCACGTGTCACAACTGAGGAAATATATTGCGGATCCGACACATGTTATCGAGCTGGATGACATTGAGTTGAAGGATGATCTGTCTTTCGAGACACCGCCAATTAGCATTGGAGACACCAGGATAAAACAGTTGAGAGGGAAAGAGATCGAGTTAGTGAAGGTCATCTGGAATAAAGACACTGGTGATGCGACATGGGAGCTGAAGGAGAAGATTCAAGAACAGTATCCAGAACTTTTTACTAACCCTTAAGTTTCGAGGTCGAAACTTTCTTTTTGGAGGGTAGTAATGTAAGGCCCGAGTTTTTAAGTTTATGCTAAGTGAATAAACTTCTTATTCACGATTAGGGTTGATGTAATGTGAAGGGAAACCTGAACGAAAGTTTATTAAATGAAATATATTTATGAGGTCGAAACTTCCGATGATTGGAATCGGACGTTTGCCGAAACCGAATCCCTGGTATTTCAAAACCCTAGAATTTCTCGACAATGAAGACTTTATCTATTCAGAGCTTCAAATGAATATTCTACACGCGTACACCCATTTCTCTTGATGATTTCAATCTTTCTTTCGAAGGAAGTTTCCTATTCCGACATTCGATGCAAAAAGCAACTTATCGGGTAAAATAGTTTTATACCGACTATGCATTAGTTGCCAAAAATACAAGGAGACCTCTTTATAGTTTTGGAATTCTTTTGCCAAAACATATCTATTAATTCACGAAGAATGACGCCGGAAAAATCAGATTCGCGAAACTTTCATTTTCCCGCGAATTTCCAACCTTTATATATAGCAAAGAAAGGAAGAAAAACTCAAATTCTCCTCCATTTTCTCTCTTCAAACCCGCGGCCAAGAACAAGGAAGAAGGAAGAAGAATTTTCTTCATCGTTTGCTTGATCGTCGATCAATCAGTTGCTACTTCAAGGCTTCGAGGTATAGTCGCTAATCCTTACCTCCGATCGCTTTTTCCATAGCTTTTCTGTAGAGTTTTCTGAGTGGATAGTTTATGGGTTTTTGCAAAACTATCCTGAATCTTTCATTTCTGATTCTAAACCTCTTCCTTATGCGCCCAAGATCACTTCTGCCGGATTAGATTTTCCGTTATGTCGCCGGAATTCCGTCGGAATCAATTTGAGTCTAAAATACCCATTTTTGGAGTTTTTGGAGTAAAGCTTCAACCTTTAGGCTGAAAACTATCGCCTTAGCTTAGTGCTAGTAGGATTAGTTGTCATAAACGTCGTTGGTGACGTCCCTGCAAAATTTTATTTTTGGGATTTCAGTTTTGAAAAATCCTAAGTTAAAAATCATGACCAAAATACCCCTGCGACAGTTTTTGATCCGATAATTTTTCCGAGTTCAGAATACCCTTAGTTACGGCTAATGATAGCATAGGAACCAAGTTTGATCGAAGAAAAATCGAGCCCCACAATTACCAAAAGTGGCCGAGCCCTATAGGGGAGGAGGAGGAAAATTTCCTTTTCCGAAAACTTGTCTTTCGCGCTAGATTATCGTACCTTAGAGTATAGATTACTTCGAGTAACCTTAGTAAGTATCGATAGCTTAGTTTTCGATAGATTCTTATAGTATTCTGTGATTTTATTGTAAAGGTGCTTTTGAGGATTTCCCCGAGGACCAACACTTTGAGAGCGAGGAAGCACTAGTTGATCATTCTGGAGAACTTTCAGGTGAGGGCTTCTCACTGAATCTCTAGTTAATGCTTAGGGTCGATGTTTCGACATTGTTTACTGTTTATGCACTGGAATTGTGTGTGATTGGAAAATGTTTTCTGAGGCTTCGGCTGACAATGTAGATGATTCATCTACTGAATGTTTTTGAGATTGTCTTACATGCTATGTGCTATGTGGGTAATCTAGGATGTGTGGTGCATGCTTTATATGCTAAGTGCTAAGTGTTTATGATGCGATTTATTGATATATGACATGTTGTTGATTGTGATGATTTAAATATGCTCTGTACTGGAATCTGAGATTCTGAATGGTGAGAATAGCGGGCAGGTCATGCCGATTTTATTTTGAGAGTTTTGAGAAAGTTTGATAGGACGAACGAGGTTCGGACCTTAATTTTGTTTAGTGGATCGAGACATCCTCTGGAAGCGACTTGGGATTGGGAGATCCTGAAAATGTATAAGACTTGCGATAAGACAAAATGGAATCTATTTTATAAAGAAAATTCATAAGACCTTAAATAACCTCAAAATCTTTAAGTAATGATAACAACCTCGAAGGAAGGCATTGGAAGTCAAATCATAGTTTTGGAAAAACGAGGAGTGTCGTCGGATCCAAGTGTTGAGGAGTTTGGTAAGTTCTGAGTATGTTGGTACTCCTTCGCTCGTTGAGCAGTTTGTTAGCCATCCAAGGGATGAGCCGAGAAGCTTCACTGAGGCGTGAGACCTTGTGAATGCGGGATACTCCACTGAGGCGTGAGACCTTGTGGAAAGCATGGAACTCCACTGAGGCGTGAGACCTTGTGAGAGCATGAAACTTCACTGAAGCGTGAGACTTCGTGAGAGCATTGATGACCCGAAGAGTCATCGTGAGTGGTTGCACTCATTTTATGATTATTGTATTTTGTCGCAGAATCGACTTTACCTTAGGGTAAACTTTTAGAGACATTAATTTAGCTAGAACACGTGGCGACGTGTCGAGTGAGGTCGGAGACGTTGTTTGGCTAATCACTGCATTGCATGCACTCATTAAGTGGTTTAAACACGGCGAGATACCGGACCACGGCGGATTCCAAAATTGGTTATAAGACCAGGATTTCCGCGTAAGAGCGCTGCTAGGTGACTCTTAGTAGCAGACCGAAATGGAAGGCCTTCGGGTTTTATGCTGATCTGACTACATGATGATGTTGGAGTAAGAGGCATCACGGGCCGAAATGGTCCCACTGTGGCTGGTGTTAGGGCTGATCCGATGATGTCCATCCGTTCCGGAATGCATATTGGTTGACTGGGTTAACCTGCATATCATATCATGCAACATGCATACAAATTTAGTTGTCGAATGTGATTGTTATTTGTTAATCCTATTTGGAACATGTTAATTGTTATTATTGCTGTTATGTACATTATGGAATATGCAACCCTAGGATGTTATCCCTAGCTATAAGCCTAAGTGGCTATTTATTATTTGTACCTATTGGGTTTATTATCTACATAGTTCTTTAGAGTTGACCCTCGCGTCTTCTGTGTGTGTTTTGGCGGACAACGCCTTTTGTCAGATGAAAATTGCGGATTGGTTCACCATGGTCCACCCTTCGGGGGGATTAGGTATGAGATGATCGATCAGGACGACCCAGGGTCGTGGGTGGTTGACCCCGCGAGCCATCGAGCGACGTATTCGAGGCGCATCATGGAGGATCACGTGGATAGCGGAGGACTTCTGAGGTCAGGAGTGTTGAGGCGATGCTCTATCAACTTCAACTTGCCACCGGGCGTTCACTGTGGACCAGGACTTGGAGGACCACCACCACCACCACTGTCTTCAGACGAGGAGGATCCCTCAGAGGAGATTCCAGTGGGAGTGCCTTCGGCAGGGTCTAGTGCACCCACCGTTGCGATCATCGATGATCAGGGTTCGGGCCCTAAGCCCGTGAGTCCAGCATCGGAGCGCACTGCGGTTGCGAGGGGAGGACGGATAGGGTTAGTAGACTTGGTCGTTCTGGATTCTGATTCAGACGACGATCATGCTAGCACATAGTTTTGAGTGTTGGTATGAGCTCCTCGAGTTAGGATTAGTGTAGGAGTAGAGTTTTAGCTCTGACAGTCTTGCTTCATTTGTTACTTAGGGGACAGGATAGATCCGCCTATAGCTTTTTGTGTGGTTTCCTTACGGGAATCACAGAGAGTTGGTTGGACTAAAGAAGTCTTATTTTCAGACCATTGGGTCAGCTGATTCTCAGTTTTGAGGGATAGTGTTGCGGGCACTTCACCTTTTCATTTGGTTTGTATATATTGCCTACGGGCGTTGCACTTTTCTTTCCGTCACTGGAGGTTACTCGTGACGAGGTTGCTACTACAGCGGGGGCTGTTTATATATTGTATATTAGTTCTGATTTTTGTTATTGTTGGGTTTTATTTAATTCCGCCTTTTCTTAGTTATTATTATAAAAAAAAAAAAAATATTAACGTTTTTCCGCATTAAGTTTATTTTGGTTACTAAAGTGACGCCACCGAAATCGGGGTGTTACAAACCCCAAGACTTTTAAAACTCAAGTTTAACCCAAAACTTCTAAGCATATTGTGTTTTAGGCCCTAAAATTATTTTCATACAATTTCTAACACTTAGAAAATCCACAAGTTATTCAAGCATTGTAATATAATTTTAAAATAAAAGATTTTCTCATCTATTTTCCAAAGTAACTCTTTGCACTTGAAATAACTAATTTTGTCAAACAATTATAAACTGTACAGCGACTTTAGCTAATTTTTAAATATGTCAAATGCACTCCGAAAAATCTAATATTTTTATCATGGTTTCGTCTACAGGTTTTGTAAATCCCTATAAATTTTCAAGTCTAAATTCGAAGTACAAAATTCAGGAAAAATAGAATACTAACAGCAGTTCGTGAGAAACGGGACAGCTTAACCCGTGCTCACTAAAATACGCATAACTTGAGCTACACGAGTCGGAACGACATGAAACCAGCGGCAAACGTTTTCTAACAAAAAGATCTACAATTCTTATGAAGAAAACTTCTTCAAATTCATTTGTTAACACAGCTTAAGAACGAGTTCAAGAGTTCGTAAATCCTACTAAGTTTTCATTCTGAAAACCTAACCTTTGTACTTCAATTCACAAAGGGCTAAAGTACAAGGCTTCCTATATATAAAAGAAATACAGCAGCACCATGATACATTTTGTAAAACTAAAATCCAATTTCTATTTTCCAAATCAGAAAAATATATTAACCCTAGACTAACAATTGACAAAAACCATACAACCAATAATCTTATCTTTTCAATTAACATATAATTTCTAAACACAGTGTTCAATTCTTTCTCCTTCTACCTCAAGTCTCATGGTCATGGGACTGAGCTTCACTTCTTCCTCTGGTCTGGTCTGGTCGGGCTCTCCCCTTCCTCCAGTAGCCATTGAAACTGAATGATAAAGGCACATAACTCAGAGAATGGAACTCAGGATATGAACAAGAGAAAAGCTAGGGTTTTGAAAAGGGAAATTTGAAATAGATAAGAATAATCACCTCTTAAAGATGATTGAGCCTTAGATTCAGGAAGAGGAGGTTGAGAGCTTCAAGAAATTGGCCTCCTTTCTCAGAACAAAGCTTGCCGGAGAAGACGGCGGCGACGGCGGTCGCCGGAGTCACGGTGGCCGATCATCGAATCGATGGAGGGGTTTTGTTGCGGATGATGAGGGGAGTTCATTGGTGGTGTTTGTTTCTCCAAAAACTTAATGGGTCGCCGGAGATCGGAGGAAAAAGGTGGCGGCTAGGGTTTTGTGGTGGTGACCAAGGTGGCTCGTTCATGGTCACGTGATGGTGGTGAGGACGTGGTGGTGCTCGCAGCTGAAGGAGGTGGCGGCGTCACCGTGGCTGCTGGCGGTGGTGGCTAGCTTGGGTGATGCCATGGTGGTTTGCACATGGAAGGAGAAGAAGGACATGGTGCTGATGCTCAGCTTAAGGGAGGAGAAGGAGTAACTGGGGCTGTGGTGAAGAGAAGAGAAGGTGATGGTGATGGGTTTTGCAACAAAAATAAATTGAAGAAGAAGAAGGTGTTGTGGGTGAGTTGCAGAGGAAAAAGAGAAGAAGCTGTAGTGGGAAGGAAGAAAAAGAAACGTGAATGAGGAGGGTGGAAGAGAGAGAGAGCGGTTGAGGGAGTGGATGAAGGGAGAGAAAGAAAAGAAAATAATATCTGATTGGTAGGAGTGGGACCCGCGTAGGAGAGAGGAAGAGTAGTGGAGAAGAAACAAAATTTGACTAATTAAAGAGAGAGAGAAAGAATGAGGACGGTTGGGAGTGAGTGAGGGAAGAGAGTGTAAATTCAATTCTGATTGGTGGGGTGGGGAGAAGGTTATCAGAAATTTGAATGTGTAATGAGGATGAGAGAATAGTAAAGGATATTCTTTTATGATAGGCTATCATAGGGAATTAGGAAAGGTGATCTGTTAGAGCAGGTCATCTCTTCAATAAAGAAAGAGATAATTAAAGAGTGGAAATTCCTAAGATTAAAATAGAATAGTACACACAAAAATAATTAATACGTCGAAAATAAATCAATAATCTAATTATTTATTTTAGGGTCTTACACCTTGACCAATCACTTACATCCGCAGATGTACAATCACGTGAAGCTGCAATACTTCACAAAAATCTCATGGTGACCGCAGTCAACCAAACATGTGGAGCCGCAATGATCCACAAAATCTCTAGGTGACCGCAGTCAACCTTTTCACATGGAGACCAACAGTCAATCCACAATTTTCCCTCGCGTGCAAGCCCATCATTCTCATGGACTATAGTCTACACTAGACCTATGCCCATATTATTCACATTTACTTGCAAGCGAGTTAATTACACGTTTCTCTTAGTTTAAGTCTCTAAAGTCAACCTAGAGTCTTACATCAACATCTCATAAATACAACAATTAAACGATTACAGACACATCGGGAATTACAGCTAGATGAGCGACCCTTTGAACAATTTCCAATAATATCACAATTCACGTAAGGCATAGCATGAACTTACACTTACGCATGGAACATCATGGCATAAATTATCAAATAAGGTAACATAAGGCTTATGCATGGAAAACAACACATTTTCGCAACTTAGCTTTTTGGACAGTAGAAACAACGTTCACAAAAACAGAGCCACAGAATGCATCTTTCAACCAAAAATCACGTATGATACCTTTCTGGAAAGCTATTTTAAATATCTACAACTCTCTAGCTACACACTTGTTCATTTGAGTCCCAGAATTAGGTGATATTAGGCCTTAAAGCTAACTGTCCGGAACAGGAAAAAGAGCAGGTGTGACAGTTACTTAAACAACCTCTAGACCTCATTACTAAACCAAAATTTATGATTTTTATATGTCTGGAACGCTATTTCAAAAATCTACAACTTTCATTTTAATCACTTTTGCATTTGACGACCAGAAATAGATGAAAATGGGCTCTGAAGTCCGCTGTCCAGTACAGGAAACTGGCAGCGAAACTCCCATGGCTCTATGGTTTTCAAAAATAATTTTCCTTCCTTCCCCTTTGATCATGGCAATCTTGGTACAGCCCCAACAACCCAAATATTCACTCAAAATTTCAGAACCAAACATTTAGCAAGGATCATGTTATAACAAGTGCAAAATAGCACAAAACTTAACAAATACCATGGCAACTCGCATAAAATCATAGATTCAGATCATAAACAAAGTTTGAGGATCATATTCATGGCTTTTCAAGAGAAAAATTCCAGCAAGCAAGCATGTACAGGAAATCATGCAAAAACAGTCCAAAACTCAAGTTGTTTCTCATGGCAATTCATGGCATATTCCCTAAAGAACCTACCCATTCCTAGAACCAGCCCTTACCTTGATTCTTGATCTGAAAAGAGAAGAGAATGAAGTTTGGAAGAACAATCTCTTGCTGTCCAAGTCCCCTTCACCTTCCTTCTCCCTCACGATTTCTCTCTCCCTCTCGCAAGCTCTCTCTCGCGCGCGCAAGGTGTTCCGGCGGTGGTGGCTTGGTCGGCGGCGGCTAAGGGTGCAAGGGGCGGTCCTCTCACTCTTTTCTATTCTGTTTTCTTTACGTAAGGAGTGCAAGGGTTTCTGTTTCAGAACTGAATGGAAAAGAAACTTTTCCCCCCTTCAAGACCCTAATACAACCACGGGCTCCCCCTCTTCATGGGCTTGGGTTTCTTTTCTTTTCTCTTGAGCCCGCTCCATGTCAAACCCTTGACCCAATAACTTAAGCACTTAATCAGACCTGAATCTAATTAAAAACTTAAGCCCTCTTAAGTAATTTCATAATCAAATTCGGAATTAGAAGAAAACAAACTAATTTACTCGCTGGTACTGTACAGCCGGAACCACCGTCGCTTAAACGCGAATATCTCGAGCTATGGAGGTCGGAATGACCTGTTTCAACTTCGAGAATTTTCTTAACTTAAAGGGCTACAACTCTCATGAAGGAAGTTTTCCCAACCGAGGTCGTTAAGACCCTCTAAAAATCCACACAAGTTGACAGCTATAATCTGTCAATTTACAAACTTGGCCAAAAACCTCATTTTTATTCAATTTTTCTCAAAAACGATACAAAATGAATTTAGGGCCTTACAACCATCAAGCATTCTTAGTGGATTTTGAGTATAAATGGGCGTAGAGTCTTAGTAGGAATATCACAAGTGAGGCAAGTAGGAAGCGAGAGTGATTTAGATAGTTCGAGCCTAAAATTTTGAAGTAGAGAGAGTCATCATGAGTTCACCTTTTGAGCGAATTGCTGAACCCCAACGGGAGATTGAAGAAGTTCAAAGAGAAGAAGAGCGAAGGGGAAATAGGCGTCTTCCCATGTGGATAAATCGCCGGCGCACCTATATAATTCTCATACTTGCAATGGTTTTCCTCAAGATGCTCTATGATGTCGACATGGAGTATAAGTTGGAACGCCTTGGCATTTTTCTCGGCATGTCTACGGTCATATATCTTACTTATCGATTGGGAAGGTTCATAAATTGGATGTTAGGCTTTATAGATGATGAGGGAAATCCAAGAGGTTTAAGCCATCTAGCTTATGACCCCAAAGATCTTCAAAAGTAGTTTTTGAACCATAGTATGTTTTAGGTGTACCTCTTACTCTTTTGTCTACTCGTGCTTATGTAAGCTTGATATCTCAAGAATTCCCCGTTAAGGATGAATGACGATGTCCTTAATCTTAATCGTGCTATTTTGAATCCAAGTCTCATGATCTAACTCAATTTAACCATTATCTCATCCTTATGATGTTCTTGTCTCTAAAATCCCAAGAACATGATTCGTTAAGCGCTTCTAGTGACTCTTCGACAAAGTCACAGACGACAACCCGGATGATTAACCTACCCTAGAGAGGACCCTAGAGACCTGGAACAGATTGGAAAGCCTTTAGACTAAGATTAGAGATATGTACCGACCAGAACTGGAACCTTGGAATAGAAGGATAGAATGTAGGAAGGATTGAGGGCAGCCTCATGCCACTTGGAGTAGAGAATAAGGCGTAGAAGAACCACCCAACTTTGGGAAAGTCGTGGGGAGGAAATTGTAGGACTAAAGTACTAGAGTTCGCAGTGGAAGCGTAAGTAAGAAGGAAGGTATTGCAAGGAAGAGTATAGAACTTCTAACAATTAGGTTAGAGATCTTGAACTTAGTCTAAGTGTAAGATCCGAGGACAATGTGAGCTAGTCATGCCCTCTCCGTTGCTCTCAACCTCAGAATGGAATCTCGAGGACAAGATTTTATTTCAGGGGGACAGAGTGTAGCATCCCTCACTTTAACCTACTTAGAAAATATGCACGACAAGTGCGTACTTAGGTAATCGACGAGCGGACAAGCCAAACCGATAGTTATAGGACTCGATATCAATGAAGTACCTTGTTCTTTGATCGCTTAAATTGATTTTAAGTGATCCAATATCCTCCCTAACTACCTCATCGATCTTAAAATAATCCCTACTACGATATGGTATCCTCATGGAAATTTTGGTGTCGATCGAGCGAGCGAAATTCTATATCGTCAAAACTAGCGCCTATATAGACTTTTACCTTGACTTCTCACTAAGTGCAGCCCATGCACGAATCTTTCCCTTCCAAATTCACTATTATAGACTCATTCTACCTTATAACCCAATGGAGAACACATATGGCAAAAAATGTTACTACTTAAGTGATAACCCATCATCACTTCCACCACATTTCAATAGCATATTTATTCAAACTTCCTCAATGCATGTGACCATCTATTTAATTACCATTTTGACATGCAAATAAGGCCAAAAGACCATGACATCACCATCCAACCTCATTTGTACACTCTTGGGACTTGGTATCACATGTGTGTAGTCTAATACCCCAAAATACTCATTCAAGCCTTCTCCAAGCCTTATGCCACACGCCCAGCCCCTCTTTCTCACCATAAAATTCTGAACATGCATTTAATTCTCCTCATCATTACTTTCACAAACCAACAAAAGATGACATCACCACATCCATGCATCATGATGCAAAGTGCATGACCATACATCATGAAAATCATTTAAAATTCTCTTCTGAAGCTTGTGCCACGCATATCACCTCTCCACCACTTGAATTCACCATTCCCAAGAACTTAATGCTAATGATCTTGCATGTAACTCCATTGGTGAAGCAACATGCTTAAGGAAATAACCATGATTTCTTCCCTAATCACTCCAGCCCTATATATTCGTAAATTCTGAAGCTCCAGGGGTCCTAGGACATTAAACTTAAGCTCAGAAGCAAGAGAGAATCAATGAGAAGCTCTCAGCCCCTCTCTAGCTCAAGATTCAAGCTCCAAACTTCAAATCTTCGAATCTCCCTTTCCTCTCATCCAAATCACTCCAAACCTGTCCCATTCTGTTTCTGGAAGATCATAGTTTGATTCTGGGCTAAATTTGAGAAGTTTTGGTCAAGAAATCGCGAAGAACAAGAAGCTGCGATTCCTCCGGCGAACCTGCCAAGATTCCGGCGAGGGTTAGCGACCTGTAAATGCTCTTTTCTTCCTCCTCCGATCGAACCACGCCACGAAACCACCACCATTCTCTTCCTGGAAACGAGACGCATCTGAAACTTCCATTTTATTCCTCAAAATCAGAGAAAAACAGCTCCGGTCACCTTCTCCGGCGAGCCTTTTCGCCGGAAAAATCGTGAAACTCCATTCTGGTTCGTTCTGACCTTCCCCGACGTATTTTTAAGCTCTATTTTACCATTTAGGACATGGAAAGCATAGTTTTAGGCACTGGGTAAGCTAATTTCGAATTGGATAAAGTAAAGTTCAAACCTGCACATTTTGACAATTCTAAGGCACTAGGACAGCATAAGCTCGGTTCTGAACTATTAGAATCATTCTTGGGTAGCTTTATAAGCCTTCTGGGTACAGAAATGGAGTTAGGAGTCAGGGGAAGGAAAAATTGATTTTCACTTCCTTGATGTTCATGGTGTTCATCACAAGGATGATGATCTACACGGTTCTGACATCAACCTCACTATAGACTTGTTGAATGATAGTAATATAAGTCTGAAAGTAGGAAAGAATAAATTAGGCCTAAGGTTTTGTCATGAAATTGCATTCTTAAGTCATAAGAAACACTAGTAATGGTATATTAATTGAGAAAATTGTTAGTTAATAGATTAGAATAGTTATAATGTTACTAAGACCATAACCAGATTTATAATGAAAAAGAAAAGTGTTAATTGTTGCTGTTCATAACTTGTTAGGGTTAATATGGTTAATTAGTGACTAATTAGACTTAATTAAGTTAATGGTAGTAATTAGTATAATAGAACATGATTAGGTGAGGCTAAACTAGATTAATATGAGGTTTGGTAGAAAATAATTAAGTTGAGATTAGTAACATGCTTAATTAGGATCATTAGAGGATTAATTAAGGAAAATGACTAATGTTAAGTGTAGTTAATCTTGATTAATTAGGACTAATATAGCTAATTGTGGTTGATTAGACTTAATTAAGTTAACTGATGATAATTGCTGGTAAAACCTAATAATGTAAGGACTAAATTAGATTAGATGATAGTAGAAAAGGAATTAAGTAATGAATTAGTTAAGGTGATTAAATAAGGTGAATGACTAATGTTATTGTGGGATTAATTGGTTAAGCTAAGAATTAGTGAAGTTGTGGTTAAATAATGAAGTAAGTAAGAAAGTAATTAGGGAAACGGTAACTTAAGTAAGCCATAATCAGTAATAGAGATAAAATAGTTTAGTACAAGACAAATGAACTAGGATATAATAACTAGTTAACCTAAGTGTAGTTAACTATGCTAATTAGAAGTTTGCTAAAGTCTTTAAGAACATAATTCAACTTAGATGACTAAGAATAATAAGTGGACTTAATAAGGTATCTATGTGAAGTAGTTAAAGGAACCTTAGAATAATCAACTAAAGTAGATGATTAATGAGAAATCACTTAATAAGTGCATATGCATATAGAACAAGTAGGAGCAAGACATAAATCAAGTAACCTATAGACACTCTAGGAGTAGCGCTATAACATCATAAATCGTTGCAGAATGAATGATTGTGCGAGAACTTAATCAAAGAGATCGTCACTAGGTATCATGAAGGAAATGACGCCAGGACGAGGAATCTCCTAACTTATGTTTAAAATGCATTGGATATCCAGGTCAGCGGAGGACTGAGTTTACCTTCATTATAAGGGCTTGAGTGTGGCTTTAGTGCATACTTTGGTTATGTGTTTGGTTGGATTATGTGTTGATTGAATTGATTGTCTGATATATGCATGACTTGAATGAATGATTGTTTGAATAACATGCTTATTGAATGTATGTCTAATATGCCATATGATAATGCTGATTGTGATGAACAGATGTCTGACTTGTTTGGAATGGATGTGCATGATTGTAATGTTGCACTGTTTAGAAAGGGATTATAAGTACACTATGGGATATAGTGGTACTTTAGGTGATAAAGCCTTTGGCTTGGACATTGAAAGAGTGTGGCATAGTGATAACTTGAGCCGAGGAAATTATTATAGTTTGAGCTCACAAGAATGGACGCCTATGCAATCCAAAAAGGTTTCTTTTGAAATAGTAGTCGTCATCTTCAGGAGATTCTCATTTGAAATGTTAGGTAGATTTGATAAAACCCTGAAGATTAGGTTTACTCCTTTTGGTTATCGTTTGGTTCAAAAAGGTTTCAATAAAGGTAAAAGTGAATGCATAGATGGACCCCCGAGGATAGTGCTCAAGTTACCACGTACCAGGGACTAGTTGTCGGCGTGAGTGGGACATGATGTTGAATGGGACGCATCATGAGCCACAATAAAGTCGGGGACTAGCACCAAAAGGTGTGCCTTGTGGAATTCATCTTAGTTATGAATATCCTTGAATGATATAGAAGAAATAAGGGGGCGTATGTATGGCATATGAAAACACAAGAAACAATAAGGAGTAGGAAGGTACTGTCACTACCACTAGAGAGAGTGGGAATACAGAGACGCCAAAGGTGGCCTTGTTCAGAGATGAATAGGCCCGGGACTTACACTGCGGTACACCTCTATTGTCGGTTACGACGTGGATCCCTGAGGTCGGGCTGGCAAGAAGTTTAAGGCAAAGAGTTGAGTCGTGTATTTCTGTCGGAAAAGCTACTGAGCGTTCATTGTCCGGTAAAGAGTGGACTGTAAGGAGTGTCCATGTTCCCGGGACGACCTTCCGAAGATTGTGAAGCTAAAAGCTTCGGGCCTTAAAACACACATATACAACCTAAATAATTTAAAAAGGTCAGGCGAGGAACCCTCTTCTCCCATGATCAACGAGGGAGAAGTCTGACTGAAGGAAGGGGTAATAAGGTGGTAAACTCTCACGCTGCATCATATTGTATGTGTTTGATGATTGGTTTGTGATGATATTATGATATAATAATATTGATATATCTAGAATATGAATTGTGTTTGGTCGACCGGCATGTGACTCGAGTCGGTGCTACTAACACATTCATGTTCTTATATTGTTGGTAGCTCACTCCCTCCAGTGGTTAACATTTTCAGGTAAAGGATTGAGATGGGCTTAGATCGAGTTGGTTGCTGTTTGCCGAAGCTATTAAGCCATGGTAGCTGTCGGTGGTTAGGAGGATAGGACCTAGTGAAGAAGCAAAGTTAAGTGTAAGGATGTAGAATTAGGTTTCAGGTTGTTTAGGCATAGACGTTGTCTACTTTGATTTGAAGTTTAAAAAGGGATTATGATATTCCGCCTTAATCCTGAGAACAAGTTGAGTTGAGATTTGAAAGTTTGATGTACTTAAGGAAGTTAGTCAAGAGAGTTAATAGTCAAAAAAAAAAATCGTGACGTCTTCTTTCCACTCTCTGAGTTGACGTTACTCAGGAAGGGGGAAGGGGGTGTCACACTTCATGATTAATTGAGTTGATGCAATCAAGGAGGGTGGTTGGTCCAGAGTAGGTGTAGGGAACAAGGGAGAGGTTTGGTTCAGGTGATGAAGATTGATTGCCTCTTTCTACCTCAGAGGGAGAGCCAATCTGCAGAGTCTGATATGTAGATATGTTGGCCTCAGGGTTTTGATGAGAGGTTTCAGTCTCAGGGTTTTGTGATTTGTCTGAGGAATGGTTTGACACTGATTCAACATTCTCTGGAAGAGGAGAATGAGGAAGAGGAGGTGGAGGAGGCATTGAGGAGAGAGGGACCCCTTGGATTGGGAAATCCGGAGCAACCAGAGGTTCTGGCCTTGGTCCAGGGTAGCGGTTTGGACTGGGAACAGTAATGAAATTTGGAGGAATTTCTGAAATCATTTCTCTTGCAATTTGAAAGAATTTCCGATTGGCTTCAGATTCATTTGAGGGAGAGGCGAAAGAAACATTGGTTGGAAAAGAAACAGAGGGACCAGGAGAGAGAATTTCACGTTCAGAGTGAGTATGTGTATGTGGTTCAGAGGTGGTTTTATCAGAGGCTTGCACTATACCACAAAAAGGATTAAGTAGCGGCTCAAAAGTAGCAGTTTTAAAAGAACCACTACCTTATCACCTTTTTTTTTTTGAAAATTGGTGTGAAGGGGCTAAGGTAGTGGTTAAAAAAACTACTGCAACCTTTAAGCAAGCATTGGTAGTGGGCTAAATAACAAAACAGGGAAGGAGGGCTTTGGCAACGGGTAAAAAAGAACTGCTACCTTAGAATTTGCTACTTTAGCATTTTAAAATTAAAAATTAAAAAAAGCTGGGTTTCTCACTTTCTCCACTAATAGATTGTGCACGCATAGATTCTTCCCGCCCTACTCCACACCTTGCTGTGCCGTCATTGCATCGATCCTTTTGCCATCTCGCGCCCTAACTGTCTCCTTTCCCCATTTCTGAGCCGACCCACAACTCCTCTGCCATCATGCTCACCAGAAGAAGACGGAGAACGAACAACACCAGCACCAATAGCAGTTGTAAGGCCTAAAACCCTTGATTCCACAAACCCCATCTCCAAAATTCCCATTTTTTAGGTCAGGGGTTTCCAATTTAGGCGAAACTGGAAGAATTGTAACAGGAACATTGCGATTGGGATTGGAATCAGCAGAGCGACACTTTCGACCTTCCCAATCAGCGGTGAAAGATGCGGTCAAATTCGCTGTCGATGCCCATGACACGGAGGTTGGTTGGGTCGAGGAGGGAGTGGAAGGGAGGAGAGGAAGAAGTTGAAGAAGGAGGGGTTGGGGTTGGGGGCTCGTAATCGATGTTCCTCTTGGCGTTCAAGCGCTGCAACCGAGGTTGAGGTTGCTTCTTCGTCTTCCACTTCCACTCCATTGTTACTGGTTATGCTCTTGTTCTTCTTCTACTGCTTCTTCTCTGGCTGCTGGAAACTACTAGAAAGGAATGTGCTGAGTTGTTTCCTCTTGGTTGCATTCTTTCTTACCACTTTTACTTACTTACCCATGTCAACCAGTGGGGTCTATCACTATACCACAAAAAGGAGTGTGGCTCGTATTAACTGGAGCTATTTTGTGTTGAGGTTGGTTCTCTGTCTTTGATGTTGTTACCCCAGCCAATTTTAGTGCTCCTCTGCATTGTGTTTTGTTCGGCTATTCTCACCTCTTAGATGGCCTACAGTTGCTGAGATTGCCGGTTGCTTATCTTGGCTGCATTGTTTCTGCGACCCTGCATTTTCCTTGCTGTGTCACTGCCTCTACACGTTATTGATTTGGTTGTGTTTTTCCCTTGTTTCTATTTTCTGTTTTGTGCACTGTGTTTCTTTATCTTTCTGTTTTGTTCCTTTTCTTCTCTGGCCTTGGCGGTCTTCACTTTGTGTTGGTCCCCCTTGGCTTTGCCCGTACTGCTCTTGAGCTTTTCAGCTCATGTCTTATGCAATTAAGCTTTTGTTTCCAAAAAAAAAACTAATAAAACACTAGTATGATATAATGATACTAGTGTGCGGACAATGTCTGCTTGGCAGCCGTAGGTGTTTATCTTCCCGTTACTGAAAGAAAATAGATTATTAGTATGAATCTAGACTTCTCCAAATGGTTTTCATGGATTTTGTAATGGGTGGATAGGATCGGTTCTGATATTAGATGCAAATTGTCTATTTAATGAAAAAATGCACGAGCTCTTTTAGGATTATATAATGATAGTGATATTTTGTCATAGGTTCACATTATGCAGAAACTGTAAGCGCCTTTCCAAGAAGAAAATACTTATATTCATGTATGCCCTGTATCTCTTATTTTGTTATACAATGTGCTAATTGATAATTCCTCTAATAGGACTAAATGGATGAAATGACAGCAATGGAAGTTCATTTTTCCTTTAAAATGTTAAATTTAATGCACCAATTGTTTCTTTGAAACATCCCATGAAGCAACTCTGAATAGACTTTGTTTTCAGTCTGTAGGGAAGAATTTTGAGGGCAATGAGCTTGAGGAATTGGGCGCATATGAGAAGGGTCGCCTTCAAAATCAACTTCTCACATGTTCTGCAAAACACTTACTACCTCTGATACCATCACTCACAGGGGATTTTCTGTTCCTCGTAGAGCTGCTGAGGACTGTCTTCCTCCTTTGGTGTGACATCTTTCACTTGTCTTTCTGAACATATAGCATGTTTGTATTAATTTTCTTCTCTCACAATCAATTCTGAAATCCAGAAGCTACTCATGAAAACTTCTATCCAGAATTTATTCGGGCTTAAGAACCAACTGTAGAAAGATTTCCAAATAAGCACATATCAATTCTAAAGTTTGATTGTGTAGTTTCCCTGAAATTTACAGGATTATAAGCAGCAGAGACCCTCTCAAGAGCTTGTTGCGAAAGACCTGCATGGTGTGGAGTGGAAATTTTGTCATATTTATAGAGGTAATGTGATTAAGGGAAAGTTAACAACTATACAAGGTGTAGCTTCATATGTTGACTAATTAGCACAAATAATCAATCTGGTGATTTGTCAGGTTAACCAAGGTGGCATCTACTCACTACTGGCTGGAGTATTTTTGTAAGCCAAAATAATCTTGTTTCTGGTGATGCAGTGTCTTTTCTAAGGTATGTATCTATCTATATGTGTGAGTGTGAGTTTGTGCATGGAGAAATTCTTAGGTACTCCTGTGGCAAATTTGTTTTTTCTTCTGACCATTGAATCTTTATCCCCTCAGCTATGTCAGCCTTTACCACTTCAACTATATTTTTAACATTATAGCTGATAAAGTCATGTTGCATGTGTGTGATGAACTGGGACATTTTAATAGGCATCAGGTCCCAGTAGAAAGTAATCATCCATTGGCGAACAAAAGTAGATGTTATTAATTTTGTCTTTTTATACAAAAAGTAATAATTTTTGGTGTATTATTAATATTCAATAGCTAATTGTCTTGGTGAGCATTAAGTACCAAACTGTGAAAAAGAGCCAGGAAAAAGAAAATATCTACACACAAAACATACCTCAAAACCCATGGCTTCCTGTACATGAAAATCATGAATATATGTCTTGCAAACTTTGAAATCGCTAAAAAGGAGAAATAATAATCTTTGAATGTCCATTGATTAATCAAACTTGAAATTCCAACTACACAGTCTCTAAGAAAGAGAAGACTATCATCTATCATTCTTATACCTTTCAAACCCTCAATGCTTATTGCCTGTCTTTAATTTGTAGGGGCGAAAATGGAGAACTAAGATTGGGAATCAGAAGATCTGTTGGGCCTAGAAATGGTCTTCCTGAATCAACTGTTGGTAATCAGAACAGTTATCCCCATATCCTATCTGTTGTGGCAAATGCTATATCCACCAGAAGCATGTTCTATGTTTTCTACAGTCCAAGGTACTAATACTAACTGATCACGTATTCTTGCTTTGCAAGATGTATGGAGTTCATGCTGTAATTATTTTTTATTTTGTTGTCAGTTGTCTCAATGTAAGTAAAATAAAACACTAGTTTCTTACTTTTTTTATTATTTCAATTAATTTTGTGCACGCTCTGGCATGATGCAAGGTTAGTGTGTGTGTGTAATAGCACTATGTGTATGACAATTGATAAGAATGAACTTGTGAAACTCCACTGTTGTGAATGGAAACAAATAGGGAACACTTTGATTTGGACAGAATGGCCCTATCCTTCCTAGAAATTAAGATAAAAATATCTTTACAGCTTACTTAGTAGCTGTGGCCATAACCATAAGTTCATAACCTATTTATTCAACCAATTTTCTCCTTTTCTGATTCCTGATAAGTGGTGGTGGGAAATGGGTTCCTTCTACTTAGAGCCTTTAAAAAATAAACTAAATATGATTCTTCCTCTGATTGGTTTTCTCATAAATAAAAAATCTTTTGCCATAAGTTTTAATTTTGTGTTGATGTAACTTCTTCCTCTTTGGCTGCTAACTCATGAGTCATGATTACTATGTCGCTCTAGCAATGAGTCTGTAACATGTTTGAATTTGCTATAATACAGAGCAAGTCATTCAGATTTTGTTGTTCCCTACCAAAAATATGCTAAAGGCATACAGTTCATTTAGAAAAAAAAAATTAACGCAGCGGTTTGGAACCGCTGCCTTTGTTGTTAAATATTTAAAAAAGGCAGCGGTTACAACTGCTACGTTTGACGTTCACTGGAGTCATTTGTGCAGCATTGGTAGCGGTTCCTTAAATATCAACCGCTGCCTTTAGTGTTTAAAGGTAGCGGTTATGAACCGCTACTGTTGCACTTACTCAAAGGCTACACCTTGCTTTTCTGCGGTTAGAACCACTACCTTTGCTATATTTTAACCGCTACCTTATCTATTTTTTGTACTAGTGTTGTGTTTCAATAACTTGTGGTTCAAAGGTTTCTGGATTGTATGGAAGTATAATAGGTGAGGTGGAAGCAGAGGGTTTGTTTGCTTGGAGCATTTTCCAGAGAGGTTCTTCCTCAATGGAAGGTTGGAAGAATGAAGCTCTAGGGGGTGAAGGAGGAGAGGTTGGTTGATTGATTGGAGTGGGTTCATGATTGGTTTGATCATGAATTGCATCAAGCAAATTTAAATCATCATCTGAAAGAACAACAAACTTACTTGAAGCTCTAGCTGCAGATCTTGTGACTCTGGTAGAAGGTGCAGTTCTAGCAGGCTCCTGAGTTGGTTGCAGATGAGTGACTCGAGTCACAATCCTGACCTTCTTGGCCTTCTTCTGAGGCGGTGGTTCATCATCATCATTGTCATCACCATCAGAGGGATCATTCTCCTCAGAGGCTTCAACTTGCTTTCTTTTAGTCTTCCTTTTCCTAGGAGACTCAAAGTCAGGAGGATCTGGAAGATTCCTGAAGAATTCATCCACATCAATCTCATAGCCTTGTCGCCTCAAATCATCAAGGTAGATTCTGATTGCCTCTGGGTCATCAGCCTTGGACCAGAGGGGGTAGTCCTTCAGATGGGTTCTTCTTCTTGGTGTTGCATCAGCAACTTTGACCTCAGTCTTTGTTTCTATCAGGCCCATTCTCTTCATGGAAGTAGGAGTGAAGACATCCCCAGTAAATGTTGTCAAGTCTTCAGTGCATCCTAATTTTTGCAAATCCTTTATCAGTTTGCTCTCAATGAAGAAATCAGAAAGCAGTCTGCCAAATGGTATGTATTTGATTGCAGACTTAGGTGAAGCAGTGGTTCTTGACTTCTTGATGCACTCCTTCAGATAGGAGAAGAGAAAGTAGGGCAGACAGACTTTGCGGTGCTCCTTGATGAAGAAGAGTAACACCTTCTGGGTGAAGTTGATGTAATCTGGAGAGCTTCCCTTAGGCCTTTGATTTATGCAATTCAGCAGAATCATGTGCTAGATTCTCAAATCAGGATGAAGATCCTTGGTCTTGCAGTCATTTTTCCCTGGCTTCCATGTAGAGTAGAGAGTCATGTTGACTGCCTCTTTGGTTTTTGGTTTGACCTTTGATTCCTGCAACTGGAATCTGTAGCCATTGTTTGTTTCTGCACCCAGAAGCCTTGCAAACGACCTCTCAGAAATAATGATCCTCTTCCCTATAACAAATGACACCACTTGATGCTCATTGCAATCAGCGTGTTTCCAGAATTCCTTCACGAGTTTATCATAAACTGGACCATGGAGTCTTTGGAAATATCCTTCCCAGCCTTGAGCTTGAGCTTCAGGACGAAGATCAACTCCGTTGTCAGCAATATTGTCGAGGTCGAATCTCCATTCAGCAAGAACTTGGAGATCTTCTGGAGGGAAGACGCAGGTAACTGCACATCTTCTCTGAGAAAGGGGAACAACATCTGCGTCTTGGACTTGTGCTTGAGCATCCTCAGTCGATCTGGGACGCAGAGCAGGACCCACTTGCCCTGTTGGAAGACCCACAACCATTCTGGGAAATACTCTTCCATCGGCAGAATCAGATCGGTCATTGGAGTCAGCTCTTTCAGAATTTGCCATTGTTGAAGGTAGAAGGTTTGGGTAGAATAGAGATGAGTGAAAGCGAGAGAGAATCGAAGAGAATGAGGGTTTTGTAAGTAAGAGAGAGAAGGAAAAGACGTGAATGATGGAGAACGTGTGTGCGTAGTGGTTTTAGAAAGTAACCGTTGTTGATTGTAAAAGCAAAAGTAAAATCAACGGTTGAAAATTAAGGACATCATTATGAACAGTTAATACACACATCACACGGTGGAGATAAAGCACATCAACACTCAATACAACAGATTGTCAGCACGGGCACAAGGAACGATGTATCAAAGTAACTGACACACGCTTACTGTCTCATCTCAGAGTAAGCACCAATGGGTACTTATCTTCTGACTAAGTTACCTTCTGAACTAGACATCTTCTGATGAAGAAGTATCATAGTCAGAGGTTCTGATCCATCTTCATACTGGACAAAAGTCCATATTCAGATTTTTCAGTATAAATTTAAATCTATCCTCTGCTAAGGGCTTTGTGAAAATATCTGCCCATTGATGGTCAGTATCAATAAACTTCAGAAGAAGTATGCCCTTCTGAACATAATCTCTAATAAAATGATACTTCACCTCAATGTGTTTAGCCCTTGAGTGTAAGATTGGATTCTTACTGAGTGAAATTGCAGCAGTGTTATCACAATAAATTGGAATGCTGCTCTCAAGGATTTGATAATCCTCTAGCAGTTGAGGGAACTTTGGGTATTACTGAGCTAGATTGTGAGGAAAACCTACCCCGCGAGGCTGGAGCAACTCGAGGTTAGGGCAACTTACTTACTAGCTATTGTATTGTAGGCGTCGATAAATTCGACTTGAATATTGTTTGATATTGAATATTGCTTGGATATTGTTTATCGCTTTGAATTGGAAAATGTTTTCTGGAGGCTTCGGCCGAGTAAACTTATATGAGACGTGTGTCTCCGTTTTCTGAGAGGCTTCAGCCGTTTACTGGTTTCCGTCTTATGATTTCCGCACTGAATTATTGTTATATTGACATTGTTATTGAACTGTGCGCTTTGTCGCGACTACGGAGTATGGAATCATGGAACGTCCTACTTGTATTATTTCGGGTTAAATGAACAACCCTAGGCAAGTCCAAACCTGAGGTTTGAGATTAAGCCGATTGGAACACTTAGATTTTCCCCGGGGGATTACATTTGGGGGGATTTTGGCAAACTTGGAATGATTAGAATTTGGAACTAGAGATATTAGGGAACTTAGTTTTCAAGAATGAAACTCATAACTTGACTAATTCAACTTTAAATATTTTTATTAACGAATAAAACCATAGGGAACTCAAGTGGAGAAATGATTGCGAAAGACGGGGAAATGTCGACAAGTTTTGGAGCTGCTGAGATTTGATGGTCGTCACGAGGATGAACCATAGTGACCAGAGATACGTCACTGAGTACGATGCGTACTCCGGCTACTTACAGCCTAGTCGTAGAGTCGACTTTGACCTTCGGGTACTATTGAATTAAGAGTCGTAGCTAAACATTATATGGTGAGGACGATACCATGTTTGGCTAACCATATTGCATCATGCATACATTCGGGGCTTGAGACGATCGGAGGATCGGACTTCGGTGAAGTTGAGACGGCCTCGGTCGGCTTCACGAAGGTTTGAGACAGTCAAAAGATTGGCCTTCATCGAAGAACACCAAGAGTGTATCTTCGGCATAGCAGGCAAAATGGTTCAACCTAGAGGGGTTAGAATTGATCCGACTATGCATGGGTTTGTAAGTGACACCCGAGCGGAAATGGTTAAACACTAGGCCGGTGTTAGGACTGACTCGATAGTGCCCATCCCAATTGAATTATCCGGATCATTTGACACACATTGCAAGCATACATGCACCCTGACTGGAATTGTGTGCTATTGTCTATTGAATTATTGTTAGAGCCAATAACATGCTAGGAATATATATAAACATATATATATCTATACCCCAATCACATGTTGTTTGTATATTTACTCTATTCCGTGAGTTGACCCTAGCACCTTGGCTTTGGTTTCATGTTTGTGTTTGGGCGGTCGGCCTGCTGCTAGATGTCGATGGCAGATTGGTTTTCGATGGTCTCTCCCTCGGGGGGATAAGGTTGAGCTGTTGTCCGACATGCCCCCACCGCTTGGGTGATTGATCCTGTGGATCATCGGGCGACGTATCGGGAAAGGGTCATGGAGGACCGGACTGATGAGCGTGGACTGTGGACCGGGCACTGGCCGGAGACCACCTTCACCACCTTCATCTTCATCTTACGACGAGGATCCATCTGAGATCAAGGCTGATACTGAGGCACCTGTCGCGCCACTTCCTGCTACTGCTGTCGATCCTACCGATGTTGCGTCGTCCTCGAGGCTCGTGGAGCCGAAGAGGGAGCGTGTTGTTCCGTCTGCCTCTAGGTTGTGTGACTCTGCAAAGAGTAAAAAAAATTGATTGTCTGCAGAGCGATTTTCGCTCTAATTGTTTGCGTTTACTACTTAAACTTTGACCTTATGATTATTATCCCTACTAGGACCTTATTCGAAGTTGCTCGTGATTTAACTATAGAAGTTATACGAGGTCTAGAATAGCACGCTGGGCTAGGAAGTTGTTTTACCGATGCACCGATAAGGAAGCTAGGATCTTAGGGATATTCCTTATGGGTACTATACGTAGGATATTAGGGCCTTTAGTTTCGAATTGGAGACGTCAGAATCTAGAGAGTAGGAGAGACTCAGATGTGCCTGGTATTCAGTGGTTCGAGATTTCGCTGATGTTTTTCCTGGAGATGTACCTGGACTACCGCCAGTATGCGACGTGGAGTTTGTGATCGACATTGTACCCGGAACCGGACCGATTTCGATCGCACCTTACCGTATGGCACCTGCAGTGCTAGCAGGGTTGAAGTCTTAGTTGGAGGATCTTTCGGCGAAAGGATTTATTCGACCAAGTGTCTCACCGTGGGGAGCGCCAGTGCTTTTGGTCAAGAAGAAAGATGGAAAGTCAAGATTGTGTGTGGACTATCGACAGCTCAACAAGGCGACATTCAAGAACAGATACCCGTTGCCAAGAATAGATGATTTGATGGATGAACTTCGAGGGGCTGCCGGATTCTGTTGGTCAATCTGCAAGTGCACAGATATCTCCGGGTTTTAATTTATCGAACCACAGGGAATTGGAATGTGAATTCAGTTTAAGAGTCAAGTTCGAGGTTAAAAAGCGAGTAAAATTCAGTTTTTAAGATTGGTTGTTTCTTTGATTATGTAAAGATAATTGAACAAGTAGTAAAGTGATCGAAATTCAGAAATGAGATTGCCTTGGGTTCTTGTTCAACTAATTCAGTTTTAGCAAACCTTCCTATCCAATAAATCCCGAGTCTCTCCTTGAAGTTCTAGCCTAGATAGTCAGCTATCGATGCCTCAGAAAGAAAACCCTTTCTAACCAAAAGATAGGTTCAATTCCTTGATAACCTAAACATTTGATAGAAGCAATAAGCATACAATTCAGGCCAACCAACCCCAACTCTTCCTCTATTCCTAGCAGCAAGTATAGAAGGAGTAATCTCACAACAAGTCCCAATTCTATAACAAACTATCGTTATGATTATAGAAACGTAAGAAGCAAGCATGCATTCAAGCTTGAAAGATTAAGCATAGAAGTGAGATTCAAGGGTTTACTCAGAATATTATGAATAGGAAAGGAATTAAAAGCTAAAACATCCAAAGTCTTACAAAGAACCCAAAACAAAGGGGTTTTTAGCCAAGCATGGCTATGGAATCCATACAAGAAAAGAAAGGCAAAACCTGGATCATAGGACTTGGAGGAAGCTCCTCAAGCTCTAGAACCCAAACCCTCTCTTCTAACTTATTGAAATATGATAAAATGACAAAAGGTTCCAAGAGAAATGACAAAAATCCTATTTATAGGCAAAATGAGTGAGTTTTTCAGTGTGTCGGGCGCTCAAGCGCCAGTGCCAGGCTCTCAAGCGCCAGCACCAAATCCTGGCACAAAAAGTTGTAAGATCAAGGTTTGATCAGTGGTTGCATCTCTATGTTTTGATGATTACAACTAAGGTTTGTGATGATGAACAATTGTGGTACCCTAACGTTTGTCTTTTTAAGCTGTGACAAACAGGTTCTGAATCTGACCCAAGCCTATTCGTTCAGAAGAAGAAGAACCAAGGGTTACTAAAAAGAGAGCTATTTAATCTATCATGTTCGTTCTGAACAGTGGCAAATACTTCAGAAGCTCTGAAGATGGAAGCTCTCAAGAAGCTCTGAAGAACTCAAGTCAGAAGTTCTGAAGACCAGATGTTCCAGTGGAACGGTCCAGAAGCAGAAGACTCAAGTTCTGAAGACCTGCAAGAAGTTGGTTCTGAAGACCCAAGCTATTCTAGCTCTGACGATCAGAAGTTCTGAGGAACTTGTTCAGTAGCAGAAGTTGCAAGGTCAGAAGAATCCAAGCTTCAATCTGACGATGATCAGAAGCTTCACCAACGTTCATCTGAAGCTCCTTCATCTCAAGTCAACTGGTGAAAGGACAGGTCGCTTTCACAATACAACGTCGTACAAGTCTCAGTCTGTCCGCCACCTACCTTGTACAGCCTAGCAGTCTGATATTACAGAATTGCCACTCCAACGGATAAAACCCTAGCAACGGCTACATCACAAGTCTTGGAGTATATAAAGGCTGAAGGAAGAAGAAAGAGGCCAAGAAACTTTGCTGAAAATATTCAACATATACGAACCATTCTCTTAGCATTATTTCTTCACTGTTCTTCAACATCTGAGTTTACTATTCGCTTGTTAGAAGCACTCATTGTAAACCTGAAACCTTTTACATCATATTGTAAAGTTCATCAAGAGACCAAGGTTGGTCGGATCTTGAGAGGACTGAATCAAGGCTGATTCAGTATTTAGCTAGTCTTAAGAGGATCGGTAGATCAGCTTCTTAAGAGGATACTAGTGAGAAAATCAGTGTATTGTTAGTCACTTAGCAGGTTGGGTGCAGTTGTAACACTCATTGATTTTAGTGGATTGCCTTCATCAGAAGAAGGAAGAAATCACCTTCACAGGTGGACTGGATTAGCTTGAGCTTTTATCTCAAGTGAACCAGGATAAAATACTCGTGTGCTTTACTTCCTATTATTCAGCACTTAGTTTTATCATTGAGTTTTGAAAAAGCTTAAAAATATACCCGAGATTCAAAAACTCTATTCAAACCCCCCCCTTTCTAGTGTTTTTCGCACCTTCAATTGGCATCAGAGCTCCGGTTCTGATTTTAACACCTAACAGTGTTCAGTGATCCAGAACCTTGTGTGAAAAACAAACAATGGCCCAAGCCAATACTTCCGCTGACAACAACAACAACAACAATCAACTCAGAGCACCAATCTTTGATGGTGAAAAGTTTGAGTACTGGAAAGATAGAATAGAATGTTATTTCCTTGGCACTGACCCAAATCTCTGGGATATGGTCATTGAAGGCTATACTGATCCAGTAGATGCTTCAGGAGTGAAGATCCCTCGTTCTGAAATGACTGACGCTCAGAAGAAGCGTTTCAAGGATCATCACAAGGCGAAGTCCATGCTATTCAGCTCAATATCATATATTGAGTATGAGAAGATCTCGGACAAAGAAACTGCTAAATCCATCTTTGACTCCTTGGTCATGACGCACGAAGGAAATGAAGAGGTCAAGGAAACCAAGGCTCTTGCTCTCATACAACAATATGAGCAGTTTAAGATGGACTCTGGTGAAACCATTGAGGAGATGTACTCAAGGTTTCAAACTCTGATTGCTGGAATCAGAGTGCTAAACAAGGGCTACTCTACTGGTGATCATGTCAAGAAGATTATCAGAAGTTTGCCTAAGGAGTGGAGAGCCTTTGTCACTGCCCTGAAACTCTCCAGAAATTTGAACTCCTTGAAGTTAGAAGAGCTCGTGAGTCATCTCAGAAGCCATGAGATTGAACTCAAAGGAGACAAGCCTCAGAAGAAAGACAAGTCTATTGCTCTTAAATCAAAGTCTGACAAAGCAAAAGCCTATCAGGCAGAAGAGGAAAATTCATCTGAAGAGCTATCAGATGCGTCTGATGATGAAGAGCTGTCTCTTTTCACAAAGAGGATAAGCAAACTCTGGAAGAACAGACATAGCAAAGGCAAAGGACCAAAGAAAAGCTCAGGAAGATATGAATCTTCATCTGGTCAGAAGAAGTCATCTGGAAAGGAAGTCACTTGCTTCGAGTGCAAGGAATCTGGGCACTACAAGAGTGACTGTCCCAAGCTTAAGAAGGACAAGAGACCAAGAAAAGTCTTCCAGAAGAAAGCTCTCATAACTTTTGATGCAACTGATTCTGATGAAGCTGAGTCAGAAGAAGATGAAGCTGTGGAGGCTCTAATGGCTACCACTAGCAGAGGTGCTGAAGCTTCAGAAGATGATTCAGACTCTGAAAATGATGATGAGGTATTCTCTGACTTTTCTCTATCTGAGCTAAGAACTGCTTTATCTGAAATAATGAAGAAACATGATATTTTGCTAAATAAGCATAAAGAGCTTAAGAAGAAATATGCTGCTAAAACCAGTTCTTCAGAAGTTCATGAGAAGTCAGTCTCTGAACTCATGGATGAAAACTATATTCTTGTTAATGACAATGCTGTTCTTCGTGCTAAAAATGATGTGCTAGAAGATCAACTTGCATCATCTGATGTTAAGTATGAAACAAAATATGAGAAAGCGTTTCAAAAGTTCCTTGCAAAGGGCATAGACAGAAGTCTTATGGCTTCAATGATCTATGGCATGAGCAGAAATGGGAACAGTGGTCTTGGCTACTTTCAATCCATGAAAGATGAGTCAACTGAGTCCAAACGCGAACCCTTGCATAAACATTTCGTTCCCGCTGGCACTGTCATTCCAGAAAAGGCTACACCAAAGGTGGTGAAACCAAAAGGGAAATTTAAACTTGATATGTCTAAATATTATACTCAAGTTCCTCTGCATTATCCTCCTGTTGCACCCAAAGTTCCAAGAACTTCTGGGAAAACTAACAAGAAAGGACCCAAGATGTGGGTACCTAAAGCAAAAATTATTCCTGTTGCAGACATCTTATGCAGCTCAGTTAAGACACCTGTCATGGTACCTGGACAGTGGATGCTCGCGACACATGACGGGCACAAGGTCTATATTCCAAGAACTGACACCGCTTAAGTTAGGAGGAGATGTTGGCTTTGGAGGAAACCAGAAGGGAAAGATTATTGGAAAAGGCTCTATAGGAGATGGAAAAATTCCAGTCATCAACGATGTACTTCTGGTGGAAGGATTATTTCACAATTTTCTCTCCATAAGCCAAATTGCTGACAAAGGCTACGATGTGATCTTCAATCAAACCGGATGCAAAGCTGTTAGTCAAACAGATGGATCTGTTTTGTTCTCTGGGAAGAGGAAAAACGATATTTACAAAATCAGATCTTCTGAACTGTTATCTCAGAAGGTTAAGTGTCTCATGTCAGTTAATGATGAGCAGTGGATCTGGCACAGGCGTCTAGGACATGCAAGTCTCAGGAAAATCTCTCAACTTAGCAAGCTAAATCTCGTCAGAGGATTGCCTCGTCTGAAGTATTCATCAGAGGCTCTATGTGAAGCTTGTCAGAAGGGTAAATTCACCAAGAAGCCTTTTAAAGCAAAAAACGTGGTATCTACAACAAGGCCCCTTGAGCTACTTCACATTGATCTTTTTGGACCAGTGAAAACTGAATCCATTGGTGGAAAGAAGTATGGGTTAGTTATTGTAGATGACTATAGCAGGTGGACATGGGTAAAGTTCCTAAAGCACAAAGATGAAACACATATCGTGTTTACCAACTTCATTACCCAAGTTCAGAAGGAGTTTCAATCTTCTGTGATTACTGTCAGAAGTGACCATGGTGGAGAATTTGAAAACAAAGCTTTTGAAGAATTATTCAACTCTCAAGGAATCTCTCACAACTTCTCCTGTCCTCGCACTCCTCAACAAAATGGAGTAGTTGAAAGAAAGAATAGAACTCTTCAGGAGATGGCTCGCACCATGATGCAAGAATCAAGTATGGCCAAGCACTTCTGGGCAGAAGCAGTCAACAGTGCATGCTACATCCAGAATAGAATCTCCATTAGACCAATTCTGGAGAAAACTCCTTATGAGCTATGCAAAGGAAGACAACCTGACATCTCTTACTTCCATCCATTCGGAAGTACTTGCTTCATGCTCAACACTAAGGAGCAATTGGGTAAATTCGATTCTAAAGCTTTAAAATGTTATTTTCTTGGCTATTCTGAAAGATCTAAAGGTTTTAGAATTTATAATATTATTCATCAAACTGTTGAGGAATCCATCCAGATTAGATTTGATGATAAGCTTGGCTCAGAAAAGTCAAAGCTGTTTGAAAGATTTGCAGATTTAAGCATTGACTGTTCAGAAGCAAATCAACCAATGAAAAGCCCAGAGGATGGTGCTCCAGAGGCAGAAGCATCTGAAGATTTTCCAACAACTTCTGATCCACTTCAAAAGAAGAAAAGAATAGTTGCTTCTCATCCAGAAGAATTGATTATTGGCAACAAAGATGCTCCCGTCAGAACCAGGTCTATGCTCAAACCTTCAGAAGAGACTCTCCTGAGTCTGAAGGGATTTGTGTCTCTCATTGAGCCGAAATCAGTTGATGAAGCTCTTGAAGACAAAGGCTGGATTCAAGCAATGCAAGAAGAGCTAGATCAGTTCACCAAGAATGATGTATGGACCTTAATGCCCAAACCCAAAGGTTTCCATGTCATTGGAACCAAGTGGGTATTCAGAAACAAGCTGAATGAAAAAGGAGAAGTAACAAGAAACAAGGCAAGACTGGTGGCTCAAGGCTACAGTCAACAAGAGGGAATTGATTACACTGAGACCTTTGCTCCTGTAGCAAGGCTTGAAGCTATAAGGCTACTGATCTCCTTCTCAGTAAATCACAACATCATTCTTCACCAGATGGATGTCAAAAGTGCCTTCCTCAATGGCTACATTTCAGAAGAAGTGTATGTCAAGCAACCTCCTGGCTTTGAAGATGACAAACACCCAGAGCATGTCTACAAGCTCAAGAAGTCACTCTATGGATTGAAGCAAGCTCCCAGAGCGTGATATGAAAGGCTCAGCTCCTTTCTTCTACAGAATGAGTTTGTAAGGGGTAAAGGTGACAATACTCTTTTCTGCAGAACCTATAAGAATGACATTCTTATAGTTCAGATTTATGTTGATGATATCATTTTTGGTTCTGCTAATCCCTCCTTGTGCAAGGAATTTTCTAAGTTAATGCAGGCAGAATTTGAAATGAGCATGATGGGAGAACTTAAATACTTCCTGGGAATTCAAATAGATCAACGACCAGGAGTCACCTATATCCATCAGAAGAAGTACACCCTGGAACTTCTGAAGAAGTTCAACATGAGTGACTGCAACATCTCAAAGACTCCAATGCATCCAACATGCATTCTTGAAAAAGAGGAAGTTTCCTCTAAGGTTTGTCAGAAGCTCTATCGTGGAATGATAGACTCTCTTATTTACTTAACTGCATCTAGACCTGATATACTGTTTAGTGTGCATCTATGTGCTAGATTCCAATCAGATCCTAGAGAGACTCACTTAACTGCTGTTAAGAGGATCCTCAAATATCTGAAAGGAACTACTAACCTTGGCTTGATGTATAGAAAAACATCAGAGTATACACTTTCAGGTTTTTATGATGCTGACTTTGCTTGAGATAGAGTGGAAAGGAAAAGCACTTCTGGAAGCTGCCACTTCCTTGGATCGAATCTTGTATCTTGGTCAAGCAAAAGACAGAACACAATTGCTCTATCAACTGCTGAAGCAGAGTATGTCTCAGCTGCCACTTGCTGTACACAAACCATATGGATGAAGAACCATCTAGAGGACTATGGATTGTCTATGAAGAAGGTTCCTATCTACTGTGACAACACAGCTGCTATCTCACTCAGCAAGAATCCTATTCTACATTCAAGAGCAAAGCATATAAAGGTAAAGTATCATTATATTCTTGATCATGTTCAGAAGGGCACTCTATCATTAGAGTATGTTGATACTGACCATCAGTGGGCAGATATCTTTACTAAGCCCCTGGCAGAAGATAGGTTTTTATTTATTCTTGAAAACCTGAACATGGATTTTTGTCCAGAGTAAGGTTTTCTTCAGAACTTCTGACCATGGTACTTCTGAAGTCATCAGATGTTACCTCTTTCAGAAGTTACTCGATCAGAAGCACTTAACCCACTGGTTAAACTTCCGTGGTAGACAACAATACACGTGTCACTTCATTTGTGACATAGTTCCTTGAGTCGCGTGGTATATCTGCTATAATGATGATGTCTACTCTCCTCTACTATGCTATTTTCAGACTATATATTTTATAACCGTTGATTTTGCCTTTAATTTCTTAGAAAAACTGTCAACGGTTACCATTAAACCCACTATATGCACTGTCACACACGATCTCCCACTCACTTACACTTACGGTTTTGAAACTATCCGTGTGCATTGCATTCATTCATATTCCTTCCTCCAACATCTCTTCTCTCTCTGAACCCTAAACCTCCATCTCTAAGAATCATGGGCAAATCGAGGAAACCTAAGGTGAATGTTTCTGCTTCTACCACACAAACTGCCAAAGATCAAGAGAAGCAAAGATTCGAGGAAGCACAGAAGATTCTGAATGCACCAAATGTAGTCACCTGTGCAAAGAAAGTGGAAGAACTGAGTGTGTGCTGCGAAGCAAGAGTTGATTTTGATAATCTTGCTCAACATGGGTTTGATATTAGGAACCAAGTCAATTTGCAAGGATGGTCTGGGTACTTCAACAGGCTCGTTGGTCCAATTTATCACAAATTGGTTGTCGAGTTCTAGAAGAATGCAGTCTGCAACGACTACTACGTCGTCTCCCATGTACTGGACAAGAAAATTGTGATCTCTGAAGAATCTATAGCAAAACTGCTGGGTATGGAGTTTCAGCAGGGAAAAAGGATCAAGAATGTTGAAGCAAATGTTGCTGGAATGAGGACCGTGGTCAACAAGGCGCTTTATGATAACTGGTCTTACGAGAAAACCAAGTACAGCTTTAAGGACTTGAAGTCTGAGATGAAGATTTGGCAAAAGATCTTCATGCACTGCATTCACCCTAGAACTGGAGGAACTGATTACCTGAATGCAACTCAGAAGGTAATCATGTACTACATCTCAACTGGTGAGCTTATATGTCTGCCATTCCTGCTTTTCAATTATCTGAAGGAGTGTGTTGAGAAATCAAGGACCACAACTGGTTCTGAGAACAAGAGATTCATCTCTTACATTCCGTATGGAAGGCTGCTGTCAGACATCTTCGTCCAAAACAAGCTTGTCAAGACTCTATCAGATCTTGGACTTCACGAAGATCTGGCCACGACAGTTGGTGATACTCTCAATAGCACAAAGTTGAAGAAAATGCAGATCATTGAGAAGATCAAAGTTGCTCCCAAAGAAGACACTTCTGATGAAGTTCGTCGGAGGAATTACCCCATTGATGATTTTCCCATTTGGTCCAAGAAGGACAATCCAGCATGCATTATGGAATATGTAAGGATGCTCAGAAGACAAGGAGATCCTATCACTCTTACAGAATTTGTTAACACTCTTCCTGAAAGTCCTCCTAAGCTGACTACCAGGAAATCCAGGAGAGCAACAAGCAGCAAGCCCTCAGATCCTAAGGGCAAAGGGATTCTGATAGAGGAACCTGCAAAGAAGAAGGCTGCCTCCAAGACTGTAATCATCAGGGAAGCATCTCCTGAAAGGCCGCTGAGCAACCTCTGCCTATATCTACCTCTCTGCCTACCACAAACCAAACCAAACCTCTTCAACCTGAACCTCACCTTGAAACACAACCTCAAACACAAGCTGCACCTCAAGCTCCTACATCCACCATCCAAACAGCTACCACAGCCATCCCTTCCACTCCAATTTACACCTCAACCACATCCATTTCAACTGAACCAATACCTCCCTTCAATTCCTTCATTCAAGGCATTATTCAAAGTGAGGCAACTCTGAAAACCTTAGTTCAGCAATTCTCTCCCAAGCCTGCATCCACTCCACACACCTTTCTCATAACCCAAACTGGTGAGATCCCTGTTGAGAAAGAAAAGGAAGATGATGATGTCCAGATCCTTGAGCCGCCTTTCAATGTGAAGCCCCTTCAACAAATTGCTTCCAATTTTGAAGATCGGATTCCAGATGCTGCTGAGACCTCTTATGTATCCTTGTCCAATTACTCAGCAGTCAACTCACAGGATCTGAGTTTCACTTCACCTGAGAAGGCTGTCACCTCCAGGCAAAGGCCAGATACTATCTCTGAAGTTGAGCACATGGCTGAATCAGATCACTCAGGCTTCGAGAAGGACCATGAGATGGATTTCACTCCTTCTGAGCACATGGAAGAATCAAATGCTTCGAGCTCCAATGCTGCCAGAACTCCTCAGCCTGTTCTGACCCTGGCCACCTCTTTCCTTCCTCAGAGTCTTCCTCAACTCATTCAGGAGTTTTCTGCAGAGGCCATCAGAAGGCTGAACTGGCTGTATCAGGTAACTGATAATCAGTTTGATGCCTCTCTTGTTGATAGTCTATGGTCTGCATTTGAGAGTTGGTCAGAAGGAAAAGGTCATGAACTTCAGAAGCAACTTAGCAGGGAGAAAAGACTAAGAGTTCATGATGCATCTGAGAGGGCCTATGAGCAAAGGCAGAGAGTGCTGCACAAGGTGTGTGAGCCCCTGAGACGAGCTATGGCCGAAAGACCATGTGTTGTTTCTGAATGTACATCAGAAGATGCTGTGATGCTCTCAGCAGAGGAAGAAGAAGAAAGCACAGATGGTATAGTCATTCTGGAAGATGCAGATATTCATGAGGTTGAGAAGCAAGGGCCGACTCAAGTTGATACTGTCATGACTTTAGAAGCTGACGCTGCTACTCATCCACAAGCTTCAGAAGTTCCTACATCTGATCCAGCTCCAGAAGTTGAAGTTCTTGCTGCCCGAATTGACAGAATTCAGAATGATCAGCAGAGGTTATTTCAGATGGTTGAAGAACAAGGACGTATTCAGAATGAGCAAAGCAAGCAAATTCAAGAGTCCTCAGGCAAAATGGAAGCAATCATGAAGTACCTCATGGACAACCTTCCCTCCTCTTCCAAGCCTTGAATTCCTCATCTCTATCATGCATACAATTAATTGTTATGACTGCATTTATTTTATGCTAACTCTGCTTAATTATTCTTATCTGATTCAATGCACCGTCCGTTTAGTAACTCACATGCCTTTATGATTTGATAAGTTTTATGCATGTTTTTCTGTTACTTTTCTTCCTTATATTCACTGCGTTCATCTTCCCCTTCACATTCAATCTCATTCTTCTCTATTCTTACCTCTTCCGAGTCACAATGACTACTGTCAATTTGATTTCTGAACTCAAGACTTTGGTATTTGACCAAGTCTTTCCATGGAGTGTTAATCTATCTTCCTCTGAGATCTCTCAAGCTATTGAGAAGATTGAGCATCCTCTGACCTGTTGGCTCACTTCTCATCAGACTCACTGTCTTCAGAACCTTCAAGAAGTTCTGAAAGACCTCCTCCGTCTGACCAATCGTCGGAAGGACGTTGAAGATCTGTTCCAGGGCGTTTGCATGCTTCTGGAATATGAAGCAGATAACGATGAAGCGGATCCAGATGCGGTCCAGAAGAGTGTTGTCTTGAAGGAGGAACTGGCTACTCAGTTAGCCTCCATTGATAAGGACATTCGTCCTCTCCATCTTCAACTTCTCTCCATGAAGAATTCTCGAGCGTTCCTATTTATCTAGGATTAGTCTTCTTCATTCCTCTCGATCCTTTGTACTTTTTCTCCATTCAATAATAATAACCTCTCTTTTTGCATCACTTCTCTGTTATTGTTTTGTTGATTGTGTTTTTCACTCTTTTTGATTATGACAAAAAGGGGGAGTACATATATTGGTTTTGATAAATTTTTATATTACATAAAACCAGTAGAGGAGAATAAGTATCAATACTTATAGCACATAGATATTGTCAAGCGTCTCAGATAAGGAATACATTTTGAACTAATCTTGCTTCTAACGCTTTCTGGACAAGACTCTATGTTATTTTGTGAGATACGCTAAGTTCTGAAACCATCACTTCTGATGAGTATACACTTCTTCAAGCGTAAATTCTAATCACTTAACCAGACTCCGAATCTAGATTATTCACAAATTCATCAAGTCATAGATTCAGGGGGAGACCCTTGCTCAGAATCAGGTGATAACCCAGATTCAGAAAGAGCATTGCAAACCACTACACAAGGATAAGTTTAATCTCTGATCCTTCCTTTCCTGTGTATTCAGTTTATTGTGTAAAAATTGTTCATCAAAATACTTGTTTTGTCATCATCAAAAAGGGGGAGATTGTAAGATCAAGGTTTGATCAGTGGTTGCATCTCTATGTTTTGATGATTACAATTAAGGTTTGTGATGATGAACAATTGTGGTACCCTAACGTTTGTCTTTTTAAGCTGTGACAAACAGGTTCTGAATCTGACCCAAGCCTATTCGTTCAGAAGAAGAAGAACCAAGGGTTACTAAAAAGAGAGCTATTTAATCTATCATGTTCGTTCTGAACAGTGGCAAATACTTCAGAAGCTCTGAAGATGGAAGCTCTCAAGAAGCTCTGAAGAACTCAAGTCAGAAGTTCTGAAGACCAGATGTTCCAGTGGAACGGTCCAGAAGCAGAAGACTCAAGTTCTGAAGACCTGCAAGAAGTTGGTTCTGAAGACCCAAGCTATTCTAGCTCTGACGATCAGAAGTTCTGAGGAACTTGTTCAGTAGCAGAAGTTGCAAGGTCAGAAGAATCCAAGCTTCAATCTGACGATGATCAGAAGCTTCACCAACGTTCATCTGAAGCTCCTTCATCTCAAGTCAACTGGTGAAAGGACAGGTCGCTTTCACTGTAACACCCCGATTTCGGTGGCGTCACTTTAGTAACTCAAAATAAAATAAAGCCGAAAAGCAGGTATTTTTTTTCGTTTTGTTTAAATAAAAAGACTTGTCGAAATAAAGACTCAACCCAATCGCGATTAACAACAATTAATATACAATACAAGCACAGCCCTCGCTGCAACTAAAAACATCGTCACGAGTGACCTCCAGTGACGGAAAGGTAGTGCCCGTGGGCAATTATGTACAAACTAAAACAAAAGGTCAAGTATTCTGAATACAGTCCTCCAACGAAAGTAAGTCGGCCCAAAACGGCCTCAAAAGACTTCCTACGTCCGACAAACTCCCTGTGATCCTCATGGAAGGGAATCACACGAAAAGCTAATAGTCGGGGACCTGCCCTGCCCCAAAATAAGGAATGACAATCAGAGCTATGACTCTAACAACCAACTCAAAGACTCTAACCACCCATATCCCACACTACTTTCATCGACCCTTCCTCGATCAGGCCTGAAGTCCGGGTCCTCGTCGAAAGCTTCAGTAATAGTCATTACGCCCCTGGTCCTCCTCGAGTGACGAGTCATCACGAATCGGCTGACGGACGCCTGGCAGCAGGCCGACCGCCCAAACACAAACATACAAACAAAGCCAAGGCGCTAGGGTCAACTTACAGAATACAATAGATATACAACCAACATGCGATAAAGGGGGTATATATATGTTGTATATATACATATAAGTTATGCGTTGCCTACCCTAAGGTATATACATGACATGTTATCAAATCTCTTACACAATTCAATCATCAAAACACATAACGATGTTTATCAACATCAAATCATCAAGTCTCAACAATTATAGTTAGAGTGCATGATATGTCATACAACGGTAATCATAATAAGATGCATGGTGTGCCAATGCAGAATATGCTGACACAAACCCGAATAACGTCACTCTGCTTGGCGACGGGACAAACCAATGGTATTGCCACTTAAAGGCTGGGCACCTCGAGACGGTCGTAACACTGGCCTCGTGTTTAACCATTTCTGCTCGGGCGTCGCTTATCACCTTTGGCTATAGTCAAGACGATCCAACTCTACATGGTTCGACCATTTCTGCTTGCTATGCCGGACATCAACAGGCACGATACAACTCTACATGGATGATCGTTACCTTCTGTTGTGCCAGGTATAGTCAGGACCGATTCAACTCTACACGGCTGATCGTTGCTTTCTGCTATACCGAAGTACTCCACTTGGCACTTCATCGCGTGTATGCATGGGTGCAATATGGTTAGCTAAACAACGATTCGTTCTCACAGGTAAAATTGGTTCATTGACCAAAGGCATCTACAACGAGAAACCTAGGCTATAGTCAAGTCGGTTGTGACCCCACGGGTTTAACCATTCTGCTTGCTACGCCAGACATCAACAGGCACGATACAACTCTACACGGCTGACCGTCACTACCTGTTGTGCCAAGTGTACTCTACTAGGTACCTTACTAACGCCCAGACCCTTGGCTAAAGCCCGTCTTCAAATTCTTCCCCATAAAATGAGTTCCCTTAAAACAATAGTTCTCTTATTAGGTAAAATGTTCCATCGTGAATTAGTCCATTATGTCGTTAATTCCAAAGTTCAGTTTTTCATTTCCAACACCTTTCAAAATAAAGTTCCCAAAGCTAGGATCACCGACCCATTCCTGTTCTCCAACTCACTTTCATTCCTAAGTCTTTTCCGTTGAATCATCGTCATTAATTAAAAACATTATATTCTTAATAAATATATTATGGATTTATTTACATAAAACAAATTATGATTATTTTCAGTCCAAAACTCTATAAGTTCAAAGTTTCCATCAAACCCAAACAACTCCCCGAGAAAACACTAGATCCCCTAGAACAATGAAGGTTCGAACCTTGGTCCGACCTAACAAACGTTCCCAAAACAAACCCGTCCTTGTCATGACGAAGGTAAGTGTATTCTACACTCCAAAAGTGGCATCAAAATGCACGAATATAGTCAGCACAATTTAATCATAAACGCAAATACATCAAGCTCTATCGAGCGATGAATCAATATGGCAGTGCTGTAAACATAACCTTGTCATATCCACTAGAAAGCGATAAGACAGAAACCAGTAAACGGCCGAAGCCTCTCAGAAAACGGAGATCTCGTCTCATATAAGTTCACCCGGCCGAAGCCTCCAGAAAACATTTTTCAATTCAAAGCGATAAACAATATCCAAGCAATATTCAATATCAAGCAATACTCAAGTCGAAGTTATCGACGCCTACAATACAAATAGCTAGTAAGTAAGTTGCCCTAACCTCGAGTTGTTCTAGTCTCGCGGTGCAGGTCTCGCTCACAAGCTTGCTCAGTCAATCCCAAGGTTTCCACAATTGAACCTTTGAGCAAACAAAGCAATAATGAATCAACACAAGTCGATACAGTCGAAACAATCCTAACTAATGGTCGACAAAGCTCGAGAAGCTTCAGAGTACAACATTTAGGCACGAATGGGAGGGCTTCCCCCGAATGGATGAGTTTTGACTCGATTCAAGTTTTGTACAAAAACACTTTATTCGCTAAAACGTGCATAACTCGAGCTACAGAACTCGGAATGACACAAAACCAGCGCCAAAATTTCGACAATTGAAAGAGCTACGCAATGGCTCAGGTCATAGAGACTCAAAAATTATTTTTGGACACGGTACCCAAGCAAATAGGTTTCGGCCACTATGGAAAATAGGGTTTTCGAACTTTTTCTTCGATCTAAATCAATTCCTAGGTATTCTTAGGCGATATCTAGGCCAGGGAAACTCTCAGAAAAATTATCGGGTCGAAAACTGTCGCAGGGGTATTTTGGTCAATATTTTTAGCTCGGAAACTCAAAATCAGAATTTCGAAAAACAAATTAGATGGGGTCGATCCTAACGACATTTATAACAACTAATCCTACTAAAGCTAAGCTCAGTCGAGAGTTTTTGATCCAAAAAGCGGAACCTCAGCATAAAAATGGGTTTTTGAGCATAATTGAAACTCGGCGGCAATTCGGCGAGATTCAACAGAAAACAACCGGATATTCATGCTCTAGAGCACGTAGGCAATAAGTTTAGACACTGAAATCAAGTTATTTGGACAGTTTTACAAAAAGCTCCAAACTTTGAGCTCAGAAAAACATAGAAAAAGTCGACAGATCTGACGATCAGAAGTGAGGGATAGTAACTATACCTCGATGTCTTCGATTAGCAACGAACGGAACGACGATCGGTCAAGAATTGGAAAAAAAACACTTTTCCTCCTTTCCTCCAAGAGCTCTCGGCCGTGTGTGTGTGTTTTGGGATTTTTTTGTTTTTTTTTTTTTCATTTTTCATACTATATATAGGAAATGGAAAATGCGGAAAAATGAAAATTTCGCAATTCCGATTTTTCCTACTGATTCCAACGTATTTTAGACACGATATTCTTCCCGCTGAATCTTCTAATTCTTCAAAGAAATATCAGTATGATTTTTGGTTTTCGAGGCTTGTTTTTAATGCTTACCGGCATTAAAAATGCACTTTATGACCTCGGATGCAGAAACTTCCTTCTGAAGAAAGATTTGGAACGTCGATTAGAGTGGGCGTACGCGGATGAAATCTTTATTTGAAGCTCCGAATAGAAAAAGTCTTCATCGTCCGTCGATTTTAGGGTTTTTGAACTATCAGGGATTCCGTTTCGGCAAACTTCCGAGAATTGGAATTTGACGTTCGTACATTCCAGGGATTCGCATCGAAATACTTGTTTATAGACGAATAAGAGAAATTCTAACATTTCTCTGAAGATTTTTGGAATTAGTTTCCATCGCGTCCTAAAGTGTAAATTAGCTATTTACTAGTGTCTTTGACCTAGGCTTAGGCGAATATTAATCGTGCTATAACTCTTATCGGTTTTGATACAATCCTTGAACTTTTCCTGAACCTTCTCCTTCATAAATTTATTTCATCCAATAAACTCTTGTTCAGGTTTCCCTTCACGATACATCGAACTTATTCGTTAATAAGGAATTCACTAATTTATTTTAAGCTTAAAATCTTGGGTCTCACATTCACAGTACAACATCGTACAAGTCTCAGTCTGTCCGCCACCTACCTTGTACAGCCTAGCAGTCTGATATTACAGAATTGCCACTCCAACGGATAAAACCCTAGCAACGGCTACATCACAAGTCTTGGAGTATATAAAGGCTGAAGGAAGAAGAAAGAGGCCAAGAAACTTTGCTGAAAATATTCAACATATACGAACCATTCTCTTAGCATTATTTTTTCACTGTTCTTAAACATCTGAGTTTACTATTCGCTTGTTAGAAGCACTCATTGTAAACCTGAAACCTTTTACATCATATTGTAAAGTTCATCAAGAGACCAAGGTTGGTCGGATCTTGAGAAGACTGAATCAAGGCTGATTCAGTATTTAGCTAGTCTTAAGAGGATCGGTAGATCAGCTTCTTAAGAGGATACTAGTGAGAAAATCAGTGTATTGTTAGTCACTTAGCAGGTTGCAAAGTGCAGTTGTAACACTCATTGATTTTAGTGGATTGCCTTCATCAGAAGAAGGAAGAAATCACCTTCACAGGTGGACTGGATTAGCTTGAGCTTTTATCTCAAGTGAACCAGGATAAAATACCCGTGTGCTTTACTTCCTATTATTCAGCACTTAGTTTTATCCTTGAGTTTTGAAAAAGCTTAAAAATATACCCGAGATTCAAAAACTCTATTCAAACCCCCCCTTTCTAGTGTTTTTCGCACCTTCAAAAGTATCTGCCATCCTGGCGCTCAGGCGCCCATGTGGAGCGCTTGAGCGCCCCAGCTCGCCTGAAAACCTCTTAAACTTCAACTTTAACACACTTTAATGCCTCCATCAAGCCTTTAAACCCCTTGGCCTTCTTCCTTCAGCTGTTACAACCTGATTGCTTGCATAGAAAGACTAGGAACAAAACCAAGAAACTCAAAGGTTAAATTGCACAAAAGTATAAAATGAACTAAGAATTAAACTAGACCCCTAAACTCTACTAAAATACCATTAAAGACCTTATAAAACTATGAAATTACCAAAGCAATGCAAAAGGACTAATAAAGATAAAAATGCATGAGAATGCATGAAACACTACATGAGACTCAAAAAAGACTCAAAACCCACAACGAAATGACCCTAAAAACACTACTAAACTGGGGTCATCACACCACTATACTCAACGACAGCTCGCCCTTGAGCGTAAAGAACAACTTGCTTGCCCTCAAGCGCAAGAAATGCTCCCAAAACAAGTGCTCTCAACAGAATACTTATCACAAAAACTAGGGGATATTGAAACTACAGCTGGTTCCAAAAGAAAGACATAACAGTCCACTTCATGCAATTTTCTGACAAAGAAGAGTGTAGAGTCCATTATGAGAAGCAAAAAGATCTAAAATTCCTAGGATGAGATATAAATTTAGTGTACTGAGCACACAAGTAGTTCCCAGGTTCTGGATATCATTCCCTCAAGAGCAACAGAGATCAAACATGCACAAATTCAAAGAGACTTCACAAGGGTTGAAATGTTGGCTTGGTGAAGTACAAGGTGGTTGGTCCCTAAGGAAGACTATGCTTCAAAACATATTGAGTGTGGTCCAATCACATAACCCTGGAGCTTTCATCAACAAACTTTACAAGCACCAATCTCTTGACCCCTTTCTCAATTTTCTTTTCTTTTCTTTTTTGCACTCCAACTTTGATTAGGAGTTCTTTTCTTTTTCTTTTTCTTCTTTTTCGATATTTTTCACTTGGGACAAGAAACTATTTCACAAATTATTCAGATCCACAACAATTCAAGGACCATCACTCCCCAAAATCCAACCTATCATCCATCTCTAATCATTTAGCTAACAAAGAAATCTTCAAAAGGCTCAAAAGGGACAACTAGGGACAAATGTTCAAGCCAACAAACTCTGAAGCTCAAAAACCTACAAGTCTCAAGAATTGTGCAAGTATCGCAAAGCATGCAAAGTGTGAAATCAATACTGAACCAAGAAGTACGAGTGAGTCAGGATCCTCCAGGGAAATTTTATGGTGAAGGGTCAAAAATTGACCCTTATGGACTCACACCAACTCTATCCTTAAGAAACACTCGGAAGACCGAAGTCTCCTCCTCTCTTCCCCAAAGCATGCAATCACTCATCCCCAAAAGAAAACCAAAGTATTCACAAAAACATTTTCCAAAACCAGCACAAGCTAGAGAGCATAACTAAGGGCAAAAACATGTGAGTATAGGGAAGTAAAGACCCAAAAAACGACTCTAACTAAACAATGCATGACCAAAAAGAAAATGAAGGCTACAAAGGAAAAATATGCAAAAAATTCATGAGCTAAACTAAGGGAAAGAGTCGACCTCCTTTACCAATTACCATGGAGGCCTTAGATACACCTCCTACTCCAAAATTCAGGCTCTCATTCCCTGCAAAATGCAACAAACAAACAAGCAAAGTGGGTTGAAGGAGGATAGTTTCGAAAAAGGAGAGGACGTTAATGGATTGTTAGAATGTAAGATGACAATTTGCAAATGAGTTGTTGATCGTTTGATACTGAGGGTAAGATTATTGGAAGACTAAGCCTTGTTATGAGATTTGGATGTCATACAGTAGCCAAAATAATACAATTTTCGTAAAGAATATTCGTCGGTTCTATTATTAATCTTGAATTAATGATAAACGTTCTTTTTACGAAAACTTTTAAACATTCATCTTCACAAAACGCTCATGAGTAGATGATCGCAAAATCCTTTAAATAAATCATTCGAAATAAAGTATGGAACATAGGTCTGAACTAAAATAAAAGTACATCAAAACCTCGATTATTCAAAACTAAAGGAAAAATACAAATGTCCGATGCCCCCAAAACTCGAAAACTCTCAACCCAACAGAAATAGATAACTCTCATCCCAAACCCTATTCTTTGTTCTTTTCCTCTTCCTCTTCTTCCTCTTCATCTTCTTCCTCTTCCTCAGAAGTAGGATCATCCTCCGGTATCGGTTCGTCCGTGAACTTCTCCAGCATAAAGTTCCTCAGCCCTCGGTAGATCCCACCCTCTCTCGAGAAGAACAGGTGTCTTACCAACATAACAGAACCCCTGGCTCTGTGTTTGTCGTTGGATGGATCCACCTTGTTCCAAAGTTCTCCTTGCAGACGTGGTAGTCCTTCCTCTTTCACCACCGTCACCGGCTCCTATTATGAGTCCACTGGAGGTTCCTTCTTCGCTTCTGACGGATTCGACTCCGGCTCGGATTCCAGGTTGGAAGATTGCTCCGATTCCACACCCAAAGGTACTTGAAAGCGATAAGGAGCGAATGTCAATTGCACTCTTCCATTCTGCATGTGAGTTTCGAAGGGTAACACCGCCGACGTAAATTCTGCGAACCTGGTGCGCGTCGGTCACCCAAGCCCCATCGTCTAGCTCATCATAGAGTGTCAGCTCCCACGAATGCCCCGCATTCCTCACCAAGTTCATCTGCCCCCCAGAACAAACACATAACAAATAGTAGAGGGTCAGCTTCCATACATCAATCACAAATAGAACATGCACAATAATCATATGAATAACATCAGTCTCATTTCCTCATCACAAGAGTTAGAAACCCTAAGTTCAGTTAGACTAACGTCCTCACAATCACACAACCACCTCTTCACCTTGGATCCAATCTCGATCATCCGCAGATGAACAATCTCTTAGGGACCAACACAGTCAACCCAATCAAGTGGATACCAACACAGTCGATCCACAATTCTCAAGGAGACCAACACAGTCAATCCTTATCCCATAATTAAATCATGGTTATCACGTGGAGACTAGTGTAAGATCAAGATTACGTCAGGTGGTACAACTCTATGTTTTGATGATAATAAGTTTATTATTGTGTATGAACAATTATGGTACTCTAACGTTTATCTTTTTAAAGTGTGATAAATAGGCTCTGACTCTGATTTAAAGTCGTATAAATATCAGAACATGAAGACCCAAGAGTAACCAATTTAACGCTTCTGCATTCACTACGTTCTTCTGAACAGTAGAAAACGCTTCAGATGTTTTGAAGATTAAAGCTCTGATGTGGACTCTGAAAGATTCAAGCTCTGAAGACCATATGTTCTAAGGAACGGTCCAGAAGCTGAAGACTTGGAGGCTCTGAAGTCCAAGAGTAAGCTGGCTCACAAGACCAGAAGCACTTCATGTTCTGAAGACCAGATGTTCTGATGAACGGTTCAGAAGGAGAAGTTCTGAAGGTCCGAGAATCCAAGCTTCCTTCTGACTCTGATCACACAGCTTCACAAGTTCCAACATGAAGCATCGTCCAAGATCAAGAGTCAACTAGGCTAAGGAAATGTCATTGTCATTCGTACAAAAGCAAATGTATTATTCCGACCGCCTTATCTACGACGTTCAGCCATAGCAGGCTCTGGAAATTCCAGCACTACCCTCCAACGAATAGATTCTTTCAAAGGAAACAACCTCAACACCTTGGAGTATTTAAAGGCTGAAGATAAAAGAAATTAGCTAAGAAACTATTAGTGCATACAAGTGAAAAACATTCAAGCGAATACCTTAGCAATATTTTCTTCATTGTTCTTATAGTGTTTACTCCTACTTGTCTTAGAAGCATTTCTGTGTAAACCAAAACCTTCACAAACTCTGTTTGTAGTTCCTTGAGAGACTGGTGAGGTTAGTATTCTTTAGAAGACTAAGACAAAGTTGTCTTGCTGTTGCTAATTCTTAGATTTGTTTGTCACTTAGCAAGGTGTGCTAGTGTAGTTGTAACAATCTTTGAATAATGGATTGCCTTCATTCTAAGAAGGAAGAAATCACCTTAACGGGTGGACTGGACTAGCTTGAGTGATTCATCAAGTGAACCAGAATAAAATCCTTGTGTGCTTTTCTTTATCCCTTATCTTTATGACTTTATATTCTTTCACTGAAATGATTGTTATAATCTTAGAGAGAAAGCGGTTAAACTTCAAAACCCTATTCAACCCCCCCCATTTCTAGTGTTTTTCATACCTTCAATTGGTATTAGAGCGTAAGTTCTGATTACCACACTTAATAGTGTTCAGAGATCCGGATCGGTGTGAAAAACTCAAATGGCGACCACCACCAGTGATACTAAAAAAGATCACTACAGTGCTAAACCACCTATCTTTGATGGAGAAAAGTTTGATTACTGGAAAGAAGGAGCGAAAGTTTCTTTCTTGGCTTTGATGCTGATCTCTGGGATCATGTTGTTGATGGCTACACTCGTCCAGTTGATGAAGATGGAGTGAAGATTCCAAGAGATAAGAGGAATGAGATTCAAAAGAAGATCTACAAAGATCATCATAGAGCAAGAACCATTTTGCTGAATGCTATCTCATATGAAGAATATGAGAAGATCATTGACCGTGATTATGCAAAGGTCATTTTTCATTCCTTAAAGATGTCTCATGAAGGAAATGAAGAAGTCAAGGAAACAAAGGCGTTGTCTTTGATAAAAAAGTATGAAGCCTTCATGATGGAACCTGAAGAATCAGTAAGTGTTATGTTTTCTAGATTCTAGATGATCATTGCTGGGATTAGAGTGCTTGAAAAAGGCTACACCACTGCTGACCACGTAAAGAGGATTCTCAGAGGTCTTCCTGAGAAGTGGATGCCCTTCGTAAATTCCTTGAAGCTATCCAGAGAGATCAACAAGATGAGTTTGGATGAACTCATCAGCATTCTGAAGAGTCATGAGATAGATCGTGCTGACCACGTCATCCAGAAGAAGCAGAAATCCATAGCTCTGAAGTCAAACTCTGAGAAGGCCAAGGCACTTCAAGCTGAACAAGTTTCAGAAGAATCTTCTGAAGATTCTGATGAAGATGAGCTTTCATTGATTTCTAAAAGGATCAATCACCTTTGGAAGCACAGGAAAAGCAAATACAGAGGATCATCAAAAGCCAAAGGAAAACAAGAGTCTTCATCGGGTCAACGAAAATCATCACCTAAAGAGGTTACATGCTTTGAATGCAAGGAGCTAGGACATTACAAGAGTGCTTGTCCTAAGCTGAAGAAAGACAAGAAGCTTAAGAAACATTTCAAGGCTAAGAAAGGTCTCATGGCAACTCTTGATGATTTAGACTCAGAAGAAGTAGACTCTGATGGTAAAGTTGTTGAAGGACTCATGGCCATTGTCAAAGACAAGGAAGTAGAGTCAAAAGCTGAATCAGACGCTGACCCACCATCAGAAGTTGAGTCAGACTCTGAAGATGAAAATGAGGTATTTGCATCCTTCTCATTGTCTGAACTTAAATCTACTTTAGCTGAAATTATGAGTAAACATGATTCTCTTCTGACTAAGCATAAAAAGTTGAAATATGATTTCATGCTGCTTCTGTAGTCTCTGCTAGATATGAGAAAACCATCTCAGAATTAAATGAAAAAAACTTCTCTCTGGTTAACTCTAACTCTGTTCTTAAAAATCAAATTTCCAAGTTAGAAGAAGTTATTGCATCTAGTACCTCTGATGATAAAAATGAAACCAAATATGAAAAATCTTTCCAGAGGTTCCTAGGTAAAAGCGTAGATAGAAGTTTAATGGCTTCAATGATCTATGGCATTAGCAGAAATGGAATGAATGGTATAGGCTATTCTAGACCCAGTAGAAGTGAGCCTCCTATTCCTAAACCTAAATCTCTTTATGAACATTTAGTTCCTTCTGGCACCATAATACCTGAACCCTTATCTTCCGAAGTTTCTTTACCTATTAAGAAAGGAACATTTTCTATGTCAAAATATCATGCTCAGAACTTCTGGGGTAACTAACAAGAAAGGACCTAGAAAGTGGGTACCTAAGAAAAAGATTATATATGTTGCAGATATCCTTGATAGCTCCACTGAGTCTCCAATCATGGTATCTGGACAGTGGATACTCGTGTCACATGACGGGAGAAAAGCGTTTGTTCCAAGACCTAAAACATAAACTTGGAGGTGAAGTTGGTTTTGGAGGCAACGAGAAGGGTAAGATTGTTGGTTTTGGAACCATAGGTGTTGGTAAGGGTCCATGCATTGATAATGTTTTATTAGTTGACGATTTAATGCATAATTTATTGTCAATAAGTCAATTAGCTGACAAGGGTTATGACATTATCTTCTATCAAAAGTCTTGCAGAGCTGTAAGCCAGATCGATGGCTCTGTTATGTTTAATAGCAAGAGGTGGAACAACATCTACAAGATCAGATTATCTGAGTTGGAAACTCAGAAAGTAAAGTGCCTTCTTTCTGTTAATGAGGAGCAATGGGTATGGCATAGACGGTTAGGGCATGCTAGCATGAGAAAGATTTCTCAGCTAAGTAAGCTTGACCTTGTCAGGGGCTTACCCACTCTGAAGTATTCTTTAGATGCTCTTTGCGAAGCGTGTCAGAAAGGAAAATTTAAAAAGTCCCTTTCAAGGCAAAGAATGTTGTTTCCACCTCAAGGTCGTTGGAACTTCTGCATACTGACCAATTTGGACCGGTGAAAACTGAGTCTATAGGTGGCAAGAAATATGGGATGGTCATCGTTGACGACTATAACCGCTGGACATGGGTAAAATTCTTTAGACGCAAGGATGAGTCGCATTCTGTGTTCTCTACCTTTGTTGCCCAAGTGCAAAACGAGAAGGGTTTCAGAATTGTCTCTGTCAAGAGTGATCATGGTGGAGAGTTTGAGAATGAGGAGTTTGAGAACATCTTTGATACCTATGGGAGATAACATGATTTCTCTTGTCCTAGAACTCCTCAGCAAAATGACGTTGTGGAAAGGAAGAATAGAACTCTTCAAGAGATGGCGAGAGCCATGATCCAAGAAACTGACATGGAAAATCACTTCTGGGCTGAGGCTGTAAACACATCATGTTATATTCAGAACAGAATCTCCATAAGACCTATTCTGAATAAGACTCCTTATGAATTGTGGAAGAATACAAAGCCCAACATTTCTTACTTTCATCCTTTTGGTTGCATTTGCTATATGTTAAATACTAAGGATAGATTGCATAAGTTTGATTCTAAGTCTTTGAAATGCTATCTGCTAGGATATTCTGAACGTTTTAAAGGTTTTAGAGTTTATAAAATTGAATCTAGAACTATTGAAGAATCTATTCATGTCAGATTTGATGACAAGCTTGACTCTGATAAGTTAAAGCTAGCTGAAAGGTTTGCAGATATGAGCATAACCATTTCAGATCAAGGCATTGATTCAGAGGGTGCTAATCCAGAAGCAAATACATCAGAAGATGCTGCTACAACTTCTTATCCACCACGTCAGAAGAAAAGCCGAGTGATAGCTTCTCACCCTGAAGAGTTGATTATGGGAAACAAAGATGAACCAGTCAGAACCATATCTGCTTTTAAACCTTCTGAAGAGACTCTCTTAAGCCTAAAGGGTTTAGTCTCTCTGATCGAACAAACTTCTATTGATCAAGCTCTTCAAGATAAAGATTGGATTCTAGCTATGGAAGAAGAACTGAATCAATTCACCAAAAATGACGTTTGGAATCTTGTGAAGAAACCCAAGGATACTCATATCATTGGAACCAAGTGGGTATTCAGAAACAAGCTCAATGCGAAGGGAGTAGTAGTCAAAAACAAGGCAAGGCTTGTTGCACAGGGCTATAGTCAACAAGAAGGCATATATTACACTGAAAACTTTGCTCCAGTAGCAAGGTTAGAAGCTAAAAGGTTGTTGATTTCATTATCTGTGAATCGCAACATTGTCCTTCATCAAATGGATGTCAAGAGCGCATTCTTCAATGGGTACATTTCTGAAGAAGTGTATGTTCATCAACCCCCTGGGTTTGAAGATGCCCAACATCCTGATCATGTCTTCAAACTAAAGAAATCTCTTTATGGTCTCACGCAAGCTCCAAGAGCATGGAATGAGAGACTCAGTACCTTCCTTCTGGAAAACGGGTTCGTAAGGGGAAAAGTGGATGAAGGTAGAAAAATGGTAGAAAGGGGGGGGGGGTTTGAATAGCGTTTTCAGAATAAAACTTCCACCCTAAGATTTTAACAAATCTTTCGAGACACAAGTAAGGTGCTTAAGATAAGAGATTAGAAAAGCACACAAGGATTTTATTCTAGTTCACTTGATGAATCATTCAAGCTAGTCCAGTCCACCCGTTAAGGTGATTTCTTCCTTCTTAGAATGAAGGCAATCCACTAATTAGATAATTGTTACAACTGCACTTGAAACCTACAAGTTACTAACAATACACTGACTTAGCTCACACTAAGATTCACTCTCTTAGTCTTCTCTAGGATCCGATCAACCTTGATCTCCAAAGGTAAACTAAACAACTGTTTAAGAAATATTGTTTAGAAAGAAATTGCTTCTTAAAAGCTTGTAGTAAACACAATGAATTCAATAAAGAAAGAATGCTTAGAAGATTTGAATATAGCTTGCGCGTATGAGATTCTTCCAACCGCATCTTTCAATCTTCAGCCTCTATATATACTCCAAGGATTAGGGTTTGAACATTGCATAGGAATGCTACCGTTGGAGGGCAGATCTAGAATTTCCCGCTTCTGCTGTGGCTGAGAATGTTAGGTAGGTCGTCAGGATAGTACATTTGCTTTTGTTCCTTGGATAGTGACTTGACCTTTAACCTAGTAGACTTCTGATCAAAGGAATGCTTCGTGTTGGAACTTGTGAAGCTTGTTGATCAGAGTCAGAGGGAAGCATGGATCCTCTGACCGTTGTATCTTCTGATTCTGAACTCAGAGGAGAAGTACTTGGTCTTCAGAGCCATTTTGCTTCTGGACTTCAGAGTCTTCACTTTTAAGCTTCTGGATCTTCAGAGTCTTCTACCCCATCAGAACATTTGAACCTTCAGAGTGTCTGGGTTGTCAGAACGTCTGGATCTTCAGAACTTCAAGTGACTGAGTCCATATCAGAGCTTGATTTACTTCAGAACTTCTGAAGCTTTTCTACTCTTCAGATTGAACATAGAGATTGCAAAAGCGTTGCTAGGGTCACTCTTTAAGCACAGTGCTTCTGATTTGTGTGAGATTGTGTTAAGGTCAGAGCTTGTTAAAAGCACACTCAGAAAACACGTTAGAGTACCATAATTGTTCATACTAAAATGTTAACTTGTAATCATCAAAACATAGAGTTGTACTACACGATCAAAACTTGATCTCACAATCTCCCCCTTTTTGATGATGACAAAACCAAGTATTTTGATGAACAATTCTTAAACAATAAACTGAATTCACTCAGAGTTTTGAGAAATAGAATTAGACTTATCCTGATGTGAATGGTTTATTTTGCTCATTCTGAATCCAAGTCACAGCTTGATTCTGAGCTTAGCTCCCCCTGAATCTAAGACTTAATGAAAACGTTAGTAATATCTAGATTCTGAGCTAAATAATATAAGAGTTCAGAGTGAAAACGCATGACATAGATGAAATGAAATAATTAGAGCGCATAAGTATTCAGAGTCACGAGTAGGGTATCAGAGTCAACTAAAATCACTTCAGAAGAAGTGAAATGTATTCCTTGTATTTGCCCAGTGACATATCTATGGTCATAACAGTGGAACTCTTAAATTCTCCAAAGAATAACAAAATCACACTAATCAGCATATACATCAAAAACTCTGGGTTATACTCCCCCTTTTTGTCATAAGCAAAAAGCTTGGGGTGTGAAAAACTCAGCTTGAAGTACAACGTACTCCCCCTTAAGGAAGGACTAAGTTCAAAAAGATGGAGAATTAATTAATGATGAAAAAGAGATTAGCGAATTAAAGAATGAATTAATGCATGTGTAGAACGTTTACCACCGACCACGGGAGTAAAGAGAAGCTTTAGTTACAAATATTTTATCCTCGAGAAACTGCAGTTGTAATAACTACTGGAGAGAAGAGGATGCTTATATAAAGCGAATAGGAACACAGTAAGCTTCACAACAAGATCAATTCCAAATATATGAAAATGGCATCATACATGGTTGCATTAGAAGAGCTCAGAAAGAAGGCCTTTGAAGAGGATTTGTTCTTGAATGTTACGCATCCAGATGGTTCAAGAACCATACATGAGCTTATTACCACGCTGCTGGAAGAGGATCTTAGTCCAGAGTTGGAAAAAGATCTGAAGGAGTTCCTCTGCTTCGTGGAGGAGATTCAGGAGTTGTGCTAGCTGGAGCTGAATCTGCTGGAAGAAAAGGAAGTAGTGGAGAAGAATCTGGAGTCGATAGAAGATCGTCTGGAGAGGGATGATCTGAGCAAAAGGCTCAGCAACATAGAGTACATGCTCGATCGTCTGGAGAAAGATAGAGCGGAGCAGCGCCAAGAATGTAGAAGAATGAGGAAGGATCCTCCATTCTAGACTAACGTAGATGTATGATGTAATATGTAATGATTTTAAATATATATAAAGAAAAAGTTTTCAAGCATATGTTATGATAAATGCAATAAGAAACATGAAAAAAAAAACAATTACTTAAGGAAATAAATAGATATAACACATAGAAGCAAATATTTTAAAGTTATGAAAATAAAGGAAAATCAATTAAAGAAGAAAAACGAGAGAAATCCTAAGAACTAGGGCTTTGCAGATCGACGCAGAAGTTCTTGAAGTGCTTGATTCATGTTGAGCAGGAGAGTCTCATGAATGTTGAGAAGTTGTTCCAAAATGTCAAGTCTGGAAGAACTTGGTTGAGTAGAAGTAGATGGAACATCCTGAGCACAGTGAGGAGCTTGAGTGGATTGTGAAGTAGCACTTGTGAAAGGCACTGGTGCAAGAACTTGACCTCTGAGAGCTTCAGCTTCATCCTGTAGCCTTTCAGCTTCTTTCAGAGCTTCTAACTTTGCATTTTCAATTTGTTCAGCTTCTAGGCGTGCAGCTTCTTCTGCTTGTTCTTTCTTCTTTCTTGCTTCCTCAATAGCTTCAAGTAACTCAACCCTTAGCTGTTGTTCATGCATAGCCACTCTTCTGTTGAAACACTGCCTAGCAGCCTCAATCCTCTTATCCCTTTCAGCTGTGAGATGACTCATCATAATAGGAACTTGATCAATCATCCAATTACACAGACGATCCCATTCTTCAGGAACAGAGTCAGGATTCTCATTGAGGTCAGTGTGACCTTGCACATTGCGAATCATTAATGATGCTTCATAGTTAAACACACTGATGCACTCAAGAAGGGAGTTTGGTTTTAGATATGTATAGGGAACAATGGAGATATTGGTTTCAGGAGAAGTGGGGTGGTTACTGCTATTGGCTTCAGAAACACCTTGAGGAGAACCAACATCTAGAGTTTGGACATTTGAAGTGTTGATCTCAAGGTTAGGCTGAGAGGTTTCAACCTCAGGGTTTGGAGATCTAACCGAAGAATGGTTAGAGACTGAGTTCTCTGGTTGAACAGGTTCTGGTTGAACAAGTTCTGGTTGGATGGGTTGAGATGAGGAGATGCTGCATTCAGAGGGACTACTTGAATGGGATGATCTGGATCAACTAGACGTTCTGGTCTAGGTCCAGGGTATCTCCTTGGGCTAGGTACAGTATGGTAGTACTCAGGCATGGCAGACTCTTTTTCTTTCGCAATTTGATCAAATTTGCGAATGGATTCAGAGTTATTGGAGGGTGAGGAGTCAGCAACATTTGTGGGAAAAGATACAGAGGGACAGGGAGTTGTGTTTTCTGTATCAGTTGTTTTGCGAACAGGATGATCTGATGATCTGAGGACAGAGTGATCAGAGGTTCTGGGTTCAGGTTGAGATTGTTCTGAAATAATGGGTTCAGAGGTTTGTGGGTTGTATTGAATGGTTATGGGTGAGGTAGGTTCAGAGGGTCTTGGAGTCTGAAGCATGTTCCAAAGAGGTGCTTCTTCACGAGAAGGTTGAAAAAATGAAGATCTAGGTGAAGTGGGTGGAGAGGTGGTTTGTTCAGCTGGTTGAGACTCTTGAATGGGAGAGAGTGGGGTAGCAGTTCGGTTAAGAAGTGCAGAAATAGGGAGTGCATCAAATGCACTTAAATCATCATCAATAAATGTAACAACAGACTTACTTGATGATCGCACTGCAGACCGAGTAACCCTGGCAGGAGCCTTAGTTCTGGTTACTTCAGCAGCTGGTTCCACACGGGTTGGCTTCTCCACTATTCTCACATGCTTCTTTTTCTTCTTTGGTGGAGGAGCGTCATCATTATCACCATCAGATGGAGCATCTAGTTTGGTGGGTTCCTCATGCTTCCTCTTAGGCTTGTCATTCTTCTTCTTCTTCTGATCAACACCGTCAGAAGGATCAGACTCTTCAGAGGATTCCTCTATTATGATTTTTCTCTTCTTCTTCTTCTTGGGAGGAGAATCAAACTCTGGAGCTGGTGGCAGGGTTTTGAAGAACTCGTCCACATCTATTTCATAGCCTTGTTGCCTCAAGTCATCCAGGTAGTGCATGATAGCAACTGGATCATCAGCTTAGGACCACAGAGGGTAATTCATCAGAGGGACTCTTCTCTGTCTGACTTCATAAGAGGTATCTTCATGGTCAGGTGCAACCTTTGTCTTGATCAAGCCCATCTTCTTCATGGATGTGGAGGTGAAGATATCACCAACAACAGTTGTCAGATCCTCTGTGCAGCCTGCCTTAGTCAGATCTTCTATCAACTTGCTCTCAATGAAGAGGTCTGAGAGCAATCTTCCAAAAGGAATGTACTAGATGGCAGACTTTAGAGAAGCAGTTGTTCTGGACTTCCTGATGCATTCTTTGAGGTAAGAGAACAGGAAGAAGGGAAGACAAATCTTCTTGCGATCCTGAATGAAGAAGAGCATCACTTTCTGACAAAAGTTGATGTAGTCTGGAGAGCTTCCCTTTGGTATCTGATTGATGCAATGAAGCAGAATCTTGTGCCAAATCCTCAGCTTAGGATGAAGTTCCACTACTTTGTAGTCACTCTTGCCAGGCTTATAGTTTGTGTAGAGAGCTTTGTTGGTTCCTTCTTTGGTCTTGGGTTTCACCTTTGATTCCGTCAGTTGGAATCTGTAGCCCGTGCCAGTGTGCTCACCCAGAAGATCAACAATCGATTTTTCCGTGATGATGATTCTTCTGCCAGCAATGTAGGAAACCACTTGATTGTCATCACAGTCGGCATGTTTCCATAATTCCTTTACGAACTTGACGTAGACTGGACCACGAAGCCTGTTGAAGTATTCTTCCCAGCCTTGAGCTTGAACTTCAGGACGAAGATCATACTCATTTGCAGCAATGTTGTCAAGGTCGAATCTCCATTCAGCAAGAACCTGGAGTTCATCAGGAGAGTAGACACACGTAACTGCAGAACCCCTTTGTGCGAGAGGAATCATCTGCCCTGTAGCTTGAGCTTCTGGTTGATTGCGTTGTGTTGCAGAGCTCGATTGGCCGGTAATCTGACCTACTTCCATGATTGGAAATCTCCTTCCGTCGACAGTTTCACCTCTGTTAGATTTCACCATCTTTGAAGCGGTTGAAGGTTTGGGTAGAACGAGAAAGAGGATGAATAGAGAGAGAGAGAGAGAGAGAGAGAGAGAGAGAGAGAGAGAGAGAGATCGTGGGGATAAGGGTTTGCAACCGAAGAGAGAGACAGTAAATCAGTAAGTGATGGAGAACGTGTGTGTATAGTGGGTTTTTGAAAATAACCGTTGTTGATTAAAAAGCAAAGTAAAATCAACGGTTAAAAATTAAAGACATCATAACAACAGTTAATGCACATAGCACATGATGGAGAGAAGCACATCAACACTCATTACGACAGACTGTCAGCACGGGCACAAGGAACGATGTATCATAGCTACTCACACACGTTTACTATCTCAGCTTAAGAGTGAGCACCAATGGGTACTTAAACTCTGATGGAGTTACCTTCTGAACTAGACATCTTCTGATAAAGAAGCATCATAGTCAGAGGTTCTGATCCATCTTCATGCTGGACAAAAGTCCATATTCAGATTTTTCAGAATGAAATTAAATCTATCCTCTGCTAAGGGCTTTGTAAAGATATCTGCCCATTGATGGTCAGTATCAACAAACTTCAGAAGAAGTACGCCCTTCTGAACATAATCTCTAATAAAATGATACTTTACCTCAATGTGTTTTGCCCTTGAGTGTAAGATAGGATTCTTACTCAGTGAGATTGCAGCAGTGTTATCACAATAGATTGGGATGTTGCTCTCAAGGATTTGATAATCCTCCAGCTGATGTTTCATCCAGAGCATCTGAGTGCTGCAAATTGCTGCTGAGATATATTCTGCCTGTGCAGTGGATAGTGCTATGGTTGACTGCCTCTTGCTTGCCCATGAGACTAAGTTGCTTCCCAGAAATTGACAATTTCCAGAAGTGTTTTTTCTCTCGGTTCTATCTCGAGCATAATCAGCATCACAGTAACCTGAAAGCTTATACTCTGATGTTTTCTTGTACATCAAGCCAAGGTTAGTGGTGCCTTTCAGATATCTAAGGATTCTCTTAACAGCAGTTAAGTGGGTTTCCCTCGGATCTGATTGGAAATGAGCACATAGATGAGCACTAGACAGAATATCTGGCCTAGATGGAGTTAAGTATAGAAGTGATCCTATCATACCACGATAGAGCTTCTGACAAACTTTACCACTTGCATCTTCTTTCTCCAGGATGCATGTAGGATGCATTGGAGTCTTAGCAATTGTACATTCTGTCATGGTGAACTTCTTCAGAAGTTCTTTTGTGTACTTGCTCTAATGGATGTACGTTCCTTCTGGTGTTTGATCAACTTGTATGCCCAGAAAGTACTTGAGTTCTCCCATCATACTCATTTCAAATTCAGCCTGCGTCATCTCCGAAAATTCTTTGCATAGAGATTGATTAGCAGAACCAAATATAATATCATCAACATAAATTTGCACAATTAAGATATCATCTTTGTAAGTTTTACAAAAGAGAGTTGTATCTACATTACCCCTTACAAACTCATTTTCCAGAAGGAATGAGCTGAGTCTCTCATACTGCTCTGGGAGCTTGCTTCAGACCATAGAGAGATTTCTTCAATTTGAAAACGTGGTCAGGGTTCTTCTCATCTTCAAAACCTGGGGGTTGATGAACATAGACTTCCTCTGAGATGTAACCATTTAGGAAGGCACTCTTAACATCCATCTGATGAAGAATTATGTTATGATTCACTGAGAAAGAGATCAGCAGTCTGATTGCTTCGAGTCTTGCTACTGGATGAAATGTTTCAGTATAGTCTATTCCTTCCTGCTGACTGTAGCCTTGAGCAACTAGCTTTGCCTTGTTTCTGACTACATCTCCTTTCTCATTCAGCTTGTTTCTGAACACCCATTTGGTTCCAATCACATGAACGCTTTGAGGTTTCTTCACTAGGCTCCAAACATCATTCTTGGAAAACTAATTCAGTTCTTCTTCCATAGCCAGAATCCAGTCCTTGTCTTGAAGAGCTTCATCAATTGACTTGGGTTCAATTAAGGACACCAATCCTTTCAGACTGAGCAAGGTCTCTTCAGAGGGTCTGAAGGCTGATCTGGTTCTGACTGGTTCATCTTTGTTACCCAGAATCAATTCCTTAGGATGAGCTGCAGTGATTCTGCTTTTCTTCTGAGACTGTAAATCAGAGGGACCAGCTTCTTCTGGTTCATCTTCCTCTGGCTCAGCTTCCTCTAGAGCTTTGCCTTTGTCAGAAACATTTATACTTAAATCTGCAAATTTCTCAACTAGCTTTGACTGATCAGAGTCAAGCTTATCATCAAATCTAACATGAATAGATTCTTCAATTGTTTTAGCATCAGTATTATAAAATATGAAACCTTTAGATCGATCAGAGTAACCAAGTAATAGACATTTAGAAGACTTAGCATCAAAATTATGCAATCTATCCTTAGTGTTAAGAACATAACAAACACAACCAAAAGGATGAAAATAAGAAATGTTGGGTTTTATTTTCTTCCACAATTCATAAGGAGTCTTATTCAGAATTGGTCTCACAGATATTCTGTTCTGAATGTAACATGATGTGTCAACTGCCTCTGCCCAAAAGTGCTTAGCCATGCCAGTTTCTTGGAGCATGGTTCTAGCCATCTCCTGAAGAGTTCTGTTCTTCCTCTCAACAACCCCATTTTGTTGAGGAGTTCTGGGACAAGAGAAATCATGTGCAATTCCATAGGAATCAAACAGACTCTCAAACTTGTCATTCTCAAACTCTCCACCATGGTCACTTCTGACACGCACAATCTTACAAGCCTTCTCGTTTTGCACTTGGGCTATGAAGGTAGAGAACACAGAATGAGACTCATCCTTGCGGGTTAGAAATTTTACCCATGTCCAGCGTCTATAGTCGTCAACAATGACCATCCCATATCTCTTGCCACCTATAGACTCAGTTTTCACTGGTGCAAACAGGTCGATATGCAGAAGTTCCAACGGCCTTGAGGTAGAGACAACATTCTTTGCCTTGAAAGGGACTTTTGTGAATTTGCCTTTCTGACATGCTTCACAAAGAGTATCTGAAGAGAACTTCAGAGTAAGTAAGCCCCTGACAAGGTTGAGCTTACTCAGCTGAGAAATCTTTCTCATACTGGCATGCCCTAACCGTCTATGCCATACCCATTGCTCCTCATTAACAGAAAGAAGGCACTTCACATTCTGAGATTCCAACTCAGATAATCTGATCTTATAAATGTTGTTCTTCCTCTTGCTGTTAAAAAGAACAGAGCTATCGATCTGACTTACAGTCCGGCAGGACTTTTGATTGAAAATAACATCATAACCCTTGTCAGCTAATTGACTTATAGACAATAAGTTATGATATCAATGCATGGACTACTATCAACACAAATAGTACCAGTACCAACAATTTTACCCTTCTCGTTGCCACCAAAGCCAACTTCGCCTCCAGGCTTAAGTTTTAGCTCTTGGAACATACGCCTTTCTCCCGTCATGTGACGCGAGCATCCATTGTCCAGATACCATGATTGGTGTTTCAGTGGAGCTATCAAGGATATCTGCAACATAGATAATCTTATCCTTAGGTACCCACTTTTTGGGTCCTCTCTTGTTAGTTACCTCAGAGGTTCTGATCACCTTGGGTTTCTCAACATGATAGTGTAAAGGAATTTTTGCATGATATTTAGACATGGAGAAGGTTCCCTTTTTGAGAGGGGGGTTAGCAACTTTAACAGGTAATGGTTCAGGCAATATAGTACCAGAGGGTACAAAGCATTCATATAATGATTTAGCCTTAGGCATAGGAGGCTCATTTCTATCAGGTTTAGAATAGCCAATGCCATGCATTCATATTCTGCTTACGCCATAGATCATTGAAGCCATTAAGCTTCTGTCTACGCTTTTAGCCAGGAATCTTTGAAAGGATTTTTCATATTTAGATTCATGCTTACTATCAGAGGCATCACAAGTAATTATTTCTTCTAACTTAGCAATCTGGTTCTTAAGCACAGAGTTAGAATTCACTAAAGCATGATTATCATTTTTTAACTCAGAAATAATTTTCTCATGTTCAGAAGGAGTCTTAAAAGCAGCAGAGAAATCCTTTTTCAACTTTTTATGCTTAGTCAATAAAGAGTTATACTTATCCATAATATCAGACAAAGCATGTTTTAGTTCAGAGGTTGAGAAAGAAGCGAATACCTCATTTTCATTGTCTGAGTTAGGATCTTCTTCTGATGCTGAGTCAGAGTCAGTTGCATCTTTTGACTCTGCTTCTTTGTCTTTGACAATAGCCATGAGTCCTTGAACTTCACCATCAGAGTCAACATCCTCTGACTCTGATTCGTCAAAAGTCACCATCAAACTTTTCTTTGTTTTGAAGTGCTTCTTTGGCTTCTTGTCCTTTTTTCAGCTTTGGACAGTCACTTTTGTAGTGCCCTGATTCTTTGCACTCAAAGCATGTGACTTCCTTGATTGAGGACTTCTTCTGGCCTGATGAGGATTCAGACTTTCCTTTGGCCTTTCCAGAGCCTCTGTACTTGCTCTGCCTGTGCTTCTAGATGCGGTTGAGCCTTTTTGAGATCAGAGTCAGCTCATCTTCATCAGAATCTTCTGATGCTTCTTCAGATTCTTCTGCTTCAGCTTGGAGAGCTTTTGACTTCTCAGATTTAGATTTCAAGGCTATAGATTTCTTCCTCAGATCCTGCATCTCTGAGCGCTTCAGCTCATGACATTTCAGTATGCTGATGAGTTCTTCTAAACTCATATGCTCAACATCTCTAGTAAGCTCTATTGAAGTCACTAAAGGCATCCAGCTTTCAGGAAGACTTCTGATGACCCTTATGACATGATCTTTTGTAGTGTAGCTTTTGTTGAGGGGTCTTATTCCAGCTACAAGCAACTGAAATCTGGAAAACATATCCTCAATGGACTTGTTAGGCTCCATGATGAAGGATTCATACTTCAAGATCAAAGACAGCGCCTTTGATTCTTTCCTTCGTGAGACATCTTCAAGGAATCAAAGATGCCCTTGGCAAACTCACGATCTATAATCTTCTGGTACTCTTCATAGGAATAGCACTAAGAAGAATATCTCTAGCTTTGTGGTGCTGTGAGTAGAGCTTCTTTTGCTCAGCAGTCATCTCTAATTTGGAGATCTTCTTGCCATCTGCATCAACTGGACGCTCATAGCCATCCACAATGATATCCCAGAGATTTGCATCGAAGCCCAGAAAGAAACTTTCTATTCTGTCTTTCCAATATTCGAACCTTTGACCATCGAACATGGGAGGCTTTGCATTGTAGCCATCTTTTTGCGTTTCACTGGTGGTAGCCATTTGTTTTTCACACCGGCCCGGATCACTGAACACTGTTAGGTGTGGTAATCAGAACTTGCGCTCTGATGCCAATTGAAGGTATGAAAAATGGTAGAAAGGGGGGGTTTGAATAGCGTTTTCAGAATAAATCTTCCACCCAAAGATTTTAGCAAATCTTTCGAGACACAAGTAAGGTGCTTAAGATAAGAGATTAGAAAAGCACACAAGGATTTTATCCTGGTTCACTTGATGAATCACTCATGCTAGTTCAGTCCACCCGTTACGGTGATTTCTTCGTTCTTAGAATGAAGGCAATCCACTAATCAGATAATTGTTACAACTGCACTTGAAACCTACAAGTGACTAACAATACACTGACTTAGCTCACACTAAGATTCACTCTCTTAGTCTTCTCTAGGATCCGATCAACCTTGATCTCCTAAAGGTAAACTAAACAACTGTTTAAGAAATATTGTTTACAAAGAAATTGCTTCTTAAAAGCTTGTAGTAAACACAATGAATTCAATAAAGAAAGAATGCTTAGAAGATTTGAATATAGCTTGCGCGTATGAGATTCTTCCAACCGCATCTTTCAATCTTCAGCCTCTATATATACTCCAAGGATTAGGGTTTGAACATTGCATGGGAATGCTACCGTTGGAGGGCAGATCTGGAATTTCCAGCTTCTGCTGTGGCTGAGAATGTTAGGTAGGTCGTCAGGATAGTACAATTGCTTTTGTACCTTGGATAGTGACTTGACCTTTAACCTAGTAGACTTCTGATCAGAGGAATGCTTCGTGTTGGAACTTGTGAAGCTTGTTGATTAGAGTCAGAGGGAAGCATGGATCCTCTGACCGTTGTATCTTCTGATTCTGAACTCAGAGGAGAAGTACTTGGTGTTCAGAGCCATTTTGCTTCTGGACTTCAGAGTCTTCACTTTTCAGCTTCTGGATCTTCAGAGTCTTCTACACCATCAGAACATCTGAACCTTCAGAGTGTCTGGGTTGTCAGAACGTCTGGATCTTTAGAACTTCAAGTGACTGAGTCCATATCAGAGCTTGATTTACTTCAGAACTTCTGATGCTTTTCTACTGTTCTGATTGGACATAGAGATTGCAAAAGCTTTGCTAGGGTCACTCTTTAAGCACAGTTCTTCTGATTTGTGTGAGATTATGTTAAGGTCAGAGCCTGTTAAGAGCACACTCAGAAAACACGTTAGAGTACCATAATTGTTCATACTAAAATGTTAACTTGTAATCATCAAAACATAGAGTTGTACTACACGATCAAAACTTGATCTTAAAGTGGATACCACTCTCTTTTGCAAATCTTACAATAATGATATTCTGATTGTGCAAATTTATGTTGATGATATTATATTTGGTTCTGCTAATCCCTCTCTTTGCAAGGAATTTTCTAAGTTAATGCAGGCTGAATTTGAAATGAGTATGATGGGAGAACTCAAATACTTTCTAGGAATTTAAGTAGATCAACAACAGAAGCAACGTACATTCATCAAAGTAAATATACCAAAGAACTTCTGAAGAAGTTCAATTTGTCAGAATGTACTTCTGCTAAAACACCAATGAATCCTACATGCATTCTGGAGGTAGAAGACACAAGCTTAAAGGTTTGTCAGAAGCTCTATCGTGGTATGATAGGCCCTCTCCTCTATCTAACTGCATCCAGACCAGATATTCTTTATAGCGTTCATTTGTGTGCTCGTTTCCAATCAGATCATAGAGAAACTCACTTAACTGTTGTTACGAGGATTCTCAAATATCTGAAAGGTTCTACCAACCTATGCTTGATGTATAAAAAGACATCAGAGTATAATCTCTCAGGTTATTGTGACGCTGAGTATGTTGGAGATTGAACTGAAAGGAAAAGCACTTATGGAAATTGTCAATTTTTGGGAAGCAACTTAGTCTCATGGGCAAGCAAGAGGCAATCTACAATTTCTCTATCTACTGCAGAAGCAGAATATATATCAGTTGTTATTTGGAGTACTCAGATGCCCTAGATGAAACATCAGCTGGAAGATTATCAAATCTTTGAGAGCAATATCCCAATTTATTGTGACAACACAACTGCTATTTCTCTAAGTAAGAATCCTATCTTACACTCAAGGGTCAAGCACATTGAGGTAAAGTATCACTTTATTAGAGATTATGTTCAGCAGGGCGTACTTCTTCTGAAATTTGTGGACACTGGCCGTCAATGGGCAGATATTTTCACAAAGCCCTTAGCAGAGGATAGATTTAAGTTTATTCTGAAAAATCTGAATATGGACTTTTGTCCAGCATGAAGATAGATCAGAACCTCTGACTATGATGGTTCCCTATCAGAAGTTGTCTAGTTCAGAAGGTCACTTAATCAGAAGATGGGTACCCATTGGTATTCCTTCTGTGATCAGACATTAAACGCGTGTCAGATTTATTCTGATACCTTGTTCCATGTGCCTGTCGGGAATTTCTATTGTCATGATTCAAATCTACTTGATTCTCCACCGCGTGGTATTAATACTTATTGCTTATTATTGCAACATTAATATCCAACCGTTGATTTTCACTTTTTCCTTTGTGTTCTCAACTACTCACCAGTTACTTTTCAAAATCACTATCTACCCATATTGTCACACGCGTTTCCATCACTTCACTCACTTACACATATTTTCAAACTGCTAAGTTTCTTTCTATTCTCTCCGTTCTCTCTCTTGTTTATCATCCCTCTCAACCCAAAAATTCATCATGTCTCAATTCAACACTTCCAATCCTCAAGAGCAAGCTGCACTTGAATATTTTGCTGAGCACATGGCTAAAGAGCAAACAAAAAAGGCTCCAAATGAAAGACCCTCTAGGTTTCCTACTATGGTTGTGGGTCTTCCCACTGGGCAATCTGCTTCTAGAGAAGTCTCTCAATCCAGAAATGAAGAACTTCAACAGCAAGAGTAAATTGACTCAGTAGACCAAGCGAAAGTCATCCCAATTACTCAGAGGACTGCTGCTGTTCAGTACAACTTTAAGGTTAGAGAACTCACAATTCTCAAAGAACTCAGGGTCAATTTTGAGAATCTGGCTGATAACGGCATCGAAATCCGACCGGAAACGAAAGCACAAAGTTGGAATAACTACTTTGAAAGGCTAGCTGGGCCAATCTACACAAAGCTAGTCAAGGAATTCTAGAAACACACTGAGTGTGACAACTACCATGTTGTTTCACATGTTCTGGGAAGGAAGATCGTTATTTCTGAGAAATCAATTTCTCAACTTCTAGGAATGGAGTTCGATGTTGGAAAGCGGGTCCATAATGTAAGCAATGGGATTCGTGAGATGAAGCCCATAGTTAACAAGGAACTCTTTGTCAATTGGGTGCCAAAGAAGATAGAGTACAAATCCATTTATCTTCATCCTGAACTGAGAGTTTGGCACAAGATCATCCTCTCTTGCATCAACCCTAGGACACTGTCCAGTTCTTCTGACTACATCAACGCTACTCAAAAGTTAATGATCTTCTCAATCAAGAAGAAAAAGAAGTTGTGCCTTCCCTTCTTCACATTCACATATCTCAAGGAGTGCATCAAGAAATCAAGAACCACAACCGGTGACAAGAAGACCGCAATTTACTACATTCCCTTTGGAAAAATTCTCTCTGTCATTTTTGTGGAGAGTAAGCTGGTTGAAGATCTGATTTCCGCGGGCTGTACAGAGGATCTGACCGCAACTTTTGGAGAGGCTTTCAATGTAAAGAATCTGAAGAGGATGAAAATCGTAGAAGAGTTTGATGTTCCTCCACCTGATGAGCTTCAGGAAGAGATAATCCAGAAGCGGATTGTCATTGATGACTTCCCTCTTTGGACAAAGCTGGACTCTCCAGACGTAATTCAGGAGTATGTCAATTCTCTGAAGGAACAGGAGTTGATGTCGAATTTGAAGACTTTTTCAACTCTCTTTCAGATTGTCTGCCAGATTTGTCCAGACCTTCCAAGAAAAGGCCTCAGGAATCAGACTATGACACTGAGAAGAAACCCAAGAAAAGAAGGTGAAGAAGATCAAGACCGAATCAAAGGCTGCTAAGCCTCAATCCACTCAGAGCAGAGTTCCAAGGATCACCAGATCCTCTGCCAAGGAGACAAGTAAGTCTCAAGCTGTTGTTTCTTCTGCTTCTATCATTACTGTTAATGTCATTCCTTTCTCCTCTTCATCCCAAACACTTCCTCCTTCTTCTGCCCCAATTGTCCCAAGACATCAATCTCTCACAACTCTTCTCCCCTCAACCTCTGCCATCTCAACATCTGCAACAGCAATCACTACCGTTCTAGAACAAAACCCTCCTCCACCTCCCAAACCAGATCTTCTAAATCAAATTCGTCAAGCATCTTCTGCCCCAACTCATCCAATTATCCATCTTCCATTCCCAAATAACCCCAAACTACCACAAACATCCTCTCCTATACACACTTCCTCCATAGAAAGCGAATTTCAACAAGTTCTAGAAAAGAGAACTTCTGGACCCCCAGAAGATATTTTTAATTCAATTCCACCATCCTCTTCTCATTACAACCCTACACCTCTGAATATGGTGTTTCCTCCTTTTTCTTCACCTGATTCCTCACTAGTCTCTTTGTCTAACTATTCCCCAATTATCTCAAAAGACTTTGTGTTCGCTAACCCTGAAGCACAAACCATTCCCACTCTAGATCCAACTACTTCTGATCAGGTGACTCAGACTCTACCCCCAACTCCTGAAGCAGAAACTTCTGCTCAAGAGGCAACCAGTTCTAACCAAGCTGTGGCTTGTCAACCCTGTCCTCAACCAAACCTTCCTATTATCCCCTATACATATCCAGAGCCTACCAACCTTCTGGAATGCATTGACAATTTTAATGATAGGGCATCAACAAGGTTGCGAAATCTCTATGCTTTCACTGACACAAGTGAGAAGCCCAATCTGGTTAATTCTCCGTGGGAGAGATTTTGCAGCTGGATGCAAGGATCCATTGAGGACATGCATGCTTTCGCAGATCAAGAACGTTTTGACCAAGTTGAGGCTGCAAGGGTAAAGCACGAATCTCTGAATGAACGAAGACGAGCTCATCGAGAATCTAAAATCTTCATCAAGCTGAGAGAAGCAATTCAGAATACAAAGAATCAGGAAGAAAATTCAGAGACAGTCAAGGCTAAGAAAGCTGAAGCTGAAGCCCAATACGCTGAATTGGAAAGACTAGTTGCTAAGGTTGAAGACTTAGCCAGAGCCGCTGGTGCAAGACTTGAAGCTGCCAGAGCTGAAGCTGCTCAGAAAGAGGCTGGTCGCCTAGAAGCTCTAGAACAAGCTGCTAAGTTAGAAGCTAAAGTCGCTGCCCTAAAGGCCAAAGCTCTTGCTTCTACATCTGCTTCTACATCTGCTCTAGATTTGCACGCAACTTCTGCTATGGATGTCAGCTCTGCCTTAATTGCCACATCTGTTCATATTACTTCATCAATTCAAGCTGCTCCACCGGTTTCTGCTCAACCTGATCTTACCGCAATCGTGCAAAGGCTTGATAGCGTTCAAAGGCAAATTGACGAACAAACTGTTTTCAACAAGAATGTGCAAGCGATGTTTGCAGAAATTCTGAAGAGGCTTCCAGATCCAAAACCCTAGTCTCTTAGGATTTACCTCTGCTTTCTTTTCTTTCTGACTTTTAACTTAGTTTCTTTTATATCTTGTTGATTTTTATTTCATTCTCATTTCTAAGTGTGTTACTTTACAGTTCTACTTATTTTATTTTTAATTTATCTTCTAATCATTTCTCATCATCTGATATCACATCACACACACACACAAAGCATTGCATTCATAACACCATTTTATTTCATCCAATTTTTTTCTTGTTACATTCAAAATGGAGGATTTCTCCTCATTACATTATATCATTGGCCTATTGGTGCCAACTGTCTTTCAAGAGGTTGGATTTGTGTCTGGAGCCGTGCCCACTCTAGCCTACACTCCTCCTTCTGCTCCTTTGTCCCGTCTGCTCGGAGCTCCATCTCTATTTCCCAAGCACACATCTCCATGCGAATGCTGGCCCTACACGGAAGAGCTCACCCATTTCTTCCACGAGTTCCAGAAAGATTCGTAGAGTCGCGTCCAGGATTGGATCCAGTCTCATCCCTAGTAGCTGACTGATCAGCTGACGCATGCTACTCAGTGTTGTGGTCTCGATGAACTAGGCCGTATAAAGATTCTGCTCAAATGCACGAGCTCTCAACTCCTTCAGATGCCTCTCAACTGCTGCCATGTTGAATCAAAGCAAGTTGTTAGAAGATGATCTTCAGAGAAAACTTGAGTATGCAAGCTTGACAATGAAAACCTGCTATTTATACTCCAGGAACGGCTGCCATAATTTATTGCTGAAACACCTTTCCAAGAAGCTGTTACCAAGATCACCATTGAATGTCTTAATTCACTTGGCTGGTGGTAAACGCCAGTTCTATAATTCCCATTCTCTTGGCCGGTGTTCCTCAAACTTCGTTCATTTTTTCCCTTCCTCCGCATTCATATCTTCTGACTACGATTATTACTATCTGTTTTTTTTGTGAACTTAGTCTTTTGTGAACTAAGTTTTTCACACTCCACGTCCTTTTTGCTTATGCCAAAAAGGGGGAGTACAACCTAGTTTTTTGATGTGTTATATTTTTCTTTTGGAGAATTTGAAGTTACAAATCGTTATGACTAATGATCTTTCATGACGCACTAGCAAGGAATACATTTCACTTCCTTTGAAGTGATCATATGCTCTGATTCCCTCAGTTGCTCTGATATACTAAATGTATATATGTTAAATTAATCATTAAATGATTTACTGTGATTAAGACATCACTCTGATCATTTTACATATTTTTAGCTCAGAATCTAGACTATTCTAACGTTTTCATTAAGTCATAGATTTAGGGGGAGCTTAGCTCAGAATCAAGCTCATTACTTGGATTCAGAAGGAGCTATATAAACTATACATATCAGGATAAGTTTAACTCTGAGTGTATTCAGTTTATTGTTTAAGGATTGTTCATCAAAATACTTGGTTTTGTCATCATCGAAAAGGGGGAAATTGTAAGACCAAGATTTGGTCAGGTGGTACAACTCTATGTTTTGATGATAACAAGTTTATTATTGTGTATGAACAATTATGGTACTCTAACGTTTATCTTTTTAAAGTGTGATAAACAGGCTCCGACTCTGATTCAAAGTCGTATAAATATCAGATAATGAAGACCCAAGAGTAACCAATTTAACGCTTCTGCATTCACTACGTTCTTCTGAACGGTAGGCAACGCTTCAGATGTTCTGAAGATTAAAGCTCTGAAGACCAGATGTTATGAGGAACCGTCCAGAATCTGAAGACTTGGAAGGTCTGAAGTCCAAGATTAAGCTGGCTCTCAAGACGAGAAGCACTTCATGTTTTGAAGACCAGATGTTTTGATCAACGGACCAGAAGCATAAGTTATGAAGCTCAGAGGATCCAAGCTTCCTTCTGACTCTGATCACATAGCTTCACAAGTTCCAACATGAAGCATCGTCCAAGATCAAGAGTCAACTAGGCTAAGGCAATGTCATTGTCATTCGTACCAAAGCAAATGTACTATTCTGACCGCCTTACCTATGACGTTCAGCCATAGCAGCCTCTGGAAATTCCAGCACTGCCCTCCAACGGAGAGATTCTTTCAAAGGAAACAACCTCAACACCTTGGAGTATTTAAAGGCTGAAGATAGAAGAAATTAGCTAAGAAACTATTTGTGCATACAAGTGAAAAACCTTCAAGCGAATACCTTAGCAATATTTTCTTCATTGTTCTTGTAGTGTTTACTTCTGCTTGTCTTAGAAGCATTTCTGTGTAAACCAAAACCTTCACAAACTCTGTTTGTAGTTCCTTGAGAGACCGGTGAGGTCAAAATTCTTGAGAAGACTAAGACAAGGTTGTCTTGGTGTTGCTAGTTCTTAGATTTGTTAGTCACTTAGCAAGGTGTGCTAGTGCAGTTGTAACAATCTTTGAATAGTGGATTGCCTTCATTCTAAGAAGGAAGAAATCACCTTAACGGGTGGACTGGACTAGCTTGAGTGATTCATCAAGTGAATCAGGATAAAATCCTTGTGTGCTTTTCTTTATCCCTTATCGTTAGAACTTTATATTCTTTCACTGAGAAGATTATTATAATCTTAGAGAGAAAGCGGTTAAACTTCAAAACCCTATTCAAACCCCACCCCCTTTGTAGTGTTTTTCATACCTTCAACCAGCACAGTCAATCCACAAAACTCCCTCGCGTGCAAGCACACCATTTGTCTTTAACGGCACCTTCGTTCTCATGGTCCATAGCCTATATACCCTAGCACTATAACCATATCGTTTCACTACTTGCAAGCGAAGTTCGATATCATAACCTTGAAGTAATGAATGGGACATCATGCATAGCATATCATCTAGAGGTTTAGGGTTTTACATCCATCCTTGCAAGAGTAGAAAATCTATCAAGCAACTCTCATCACATAAGCAAAATCATACTCCTAAACCCTAGAGAGCATTAGCGTTTCGGCCAACCTCACCAATTCATCAAATAAATCATGTCATCATGCTTCTTCACATAACATGCAATGAAAATCCAGCAACTTGCTTCAACTCATATCAATAGACAAGAAAATCAAGCACACCTAACCCTAAGGCAATTAGGGTTTCGACCATAAAACAACAAGGGCCACAATAACACTTGTCATCATGCTCCTTCATGCAACATATACAAAATCCAGCAACTTTTGCATCGTATTCAACACCTCATAACTCATTCTACAGTCATGTCATATGGCTAGCAACATGGTATCAATGAAAATCATCAAGTTTACCATGCTATCGCCTAAAGATTCATATACTTCAAATCTTTTAAAGAACCGAAAACAGAAACTTTAACCTAATAACATGTTCAAGAAGGCTCTAATCATCATCCAAGGATTTCACATGTTAGAGAGGCAGACATAGTATCATCACAAGCAAACCTTACACGCATATAACCCAAATCATGCATCAACAAAGCCTAGACTCTACCCGGACCGAAGATGCCCTCACCTTGGCTAGAGATTGAGAAGAAGAGTAGATGATTGATGAAGATAGATCACGGCCTCCTCTCCTTGCCTTGCTTTCTCACAAGCCTCTTCTTCTTCCTTGTCTTGCTCTCTCTCTCTCTCTCACGTGGCTCTCTCTCTCTCTCTCTCTTTCTCTCTCACGAAACCCTTGTTTTCTCTAATGAAAATTTTAAACGTGAATGAAGATTGTTTGTGTGCCTTTCTATTTCAACTCTCTTGACTTGAAAAGAAAAGAAAATTCTCCCCTTTACCCCTCATTGTAGCCGCGGCTTCAACTCTCCAAAACTAGGGTTTTTTCACAGAAGTTTCACTCTATCTCACTAATATTTGAAAAATAAAATAAGGCTTCATCTTTTGAAATAAAAACTGAATAATAAAATAAATATACAAATAATAACTTCCTTTTTATAAATAAAACCGAATCTTCACATTTAAAACCAGATTTTTCTCAAAAATAGGTGCAACAAATCTAAATGAGATCTCCACAATATCTTTCTCTTTGAAATTTCGGCCACCACTCTCCCATGGCACCAAAATCTCGCCCATCACCATGTTGAGGTCAAAACCTCACCCAAATAAATATTTCCTAACACAAATATTGTTATTTTTGAAAATAATGAAGGTATGAAAAAAGATAGAATGGGGGGGTTTGAATAGCGTTTTCAAATAAAAACTTTTCCCACTCAAAGATTTTGACAAATCTTTTCGGAACAGATAACACAAGGTTCAAAGATAAGAGATGAAGAGAAGCACACAAGTATTTTATCCTGGTTCACTTGATAATCTCTCAAGCTAATCCAGTCCACCCGTTAAGGTGATTTCTTCCTTCTTAGAATGAAGGCAATCCACTATTCAATGTTTGTTCCAACTGCACTAGCAACCTGCTGAGTGACTAACAATACAATGAACTAGCAAACACTAAGATTCACTCTCTTAGTCTTCTCAAGGATCTGACCAAACATGATCCCTTAAGGAAATACAAACTCACTGTTTGAAATATTTTGGTTTACAATGAAGTGCTTCTAAGAAAGTTAAGGTAAACACAATAAGAAAATTTGAAGAAAGATTGCTAATTGATCGGTAGAATATTTGCTTGAGTTTTGCACAAAGTTTCTTAGCTTCTTTCTTCCAACTTCAGCATCTATTTATACTCCAAGGCTTAGGGTTGTAGCCGTTGCATGGAATGCTACCGTTGGAGGGCAAATCTGGAACCTCCAGATTCTGCTTTGGCTGAACATCTTAGGTAAGACCGTCAGAATAGTACAATTGCTTTTGTACTTGGATAGCGACGTGAGGGTTTGCACCCAAAGATTTAGGAATTACAGACACTCATGAACACAACAGTTCATAGTTCACTTTCTCTCAATCACTACCATAGTGATTGGTAACTAACAATCAACAATCAGAGTTTGAAGAATCAAACAACACAGACCAGAACTTTTCTTTATAGAATCAGGGAGCAAAGTGTGATCACAAGTAACAACGACAAAGAACAATGAACAATCCAAAAACACTTGATCTCTCTCAATTAGCTTTGGTAGTCTTCATGTTTTAGGTCTTCATCCTTTTATACAATTCAGCAGCGGCAACATGGGCTCTAGGGTTTGCTTGGGCTGAAGAAACAGATTGCAGCAACAACAATTCAAAACGCAATCACAAAAGATCTTGTTGTGTTTTTCACAAGTAAAGATAGAAACAAATATTTTATCAAAGATTGTTTCAACAAAAAATAACCCCCAATTAAAACCCTTCTGGTAAAGCTACTTGAACAGCAAGTAACTTAATAAGAACATATCTTCATAAGTGTTAGAAATTTGGGTATGATAATCCTGGAAAACTTTAAAGAATCGTGTTCGTACACTTTCCGAACAAAGTATTTCAACCCTATTCTTGCCTGGGTTCACGAAATCCTTGTTGAGATAATTCTTGAAGAACAATCTGCTTCAGGCAAATGAGAACAGACCAGGAATGAGTACAGCGGGACCCCAGCCAGGGGCTCCGCCCCTTGGAACCCCGCAATCTAATCGCGGTCAATTATGCATTGGCTCAACATGTGTGCACTCCGCACTACCCTAGCTCGTTTCCGAGCTTAACGCATAATCGCATCGGCCTACAATAAATCACATTACTACTAAAATCCATTGATGATACTAAAATCACCAACAAATCCCCCCCATTTTAGTGTAATCCTTGATCTACTCAGTATATATATAATAATATATACAAATGTATAACACACAGATATAACAATCAAACAAATGCATAAATGAAAATGTCTTACGATTGAATTTTCATCTTAGTACAAATACACATTCCAAATACTCGAGAATCAGGGTGTCATAACGATTGAACCCGTCAACCCATTTGAATATCTGAAGATATCGTACACATATGTTTCTACAACACTCTACTATTCATACTTGACACTTTACAAGCCATGTGTCCTTATCCATTAATAAGCATATAGGAAGCCAAGTCCAAGCTTCTTGAAGCGGCAAAACTTCATGCTCACATAGGTGATCCTTTTAATCTTGCACCTGCATTTGCAATTTTTCAAAGAACCATTAAGAAGATATATTTCAACCTAGCCATCACTTGAAAGTCTGAGCACATACCTTGGGAAGATAAACACAAATGCTCCAAACACATTGAATTCTGCTTCTAACGTTGTATTAGAAGGGAATTGGGTATACCATAGCTAGTAGATTTAGATGGACTTTAATCCCATCCCAATTACCGACTTCTTCACTAAGTCTCTAGCTAACCCCTTCGTCAAGTGATCAACTAAGTTTTGTTGCGACCGAACAAACTCAATGGATATCACCTCATTCATGATTAAATCCCTAATCATACTATGTCTAACACCCAAGTGTCTAGACTTTCCATTGTATATTTGACTATAAGCTTTAGCCAATGTGGCAGCACTATCACAACGGATAGAAATTGGTGATATTGGTTTAGGCCATATTGGAATCTCATATACCAAGTTTCTTAGCCATTCTGCTTCTTTACCAGCAGCAGCTAATGCTACAACCTCAGATTCCATTGTAGAACTAGTTATACATGTTTGCTTTTTGGAAGCCCATGAGATGGCACCTCCCCCAAGCAAAAACACCCATCCACTTGTAGAGGATGAATCTTCAACATTATTTATCCAACTAGCATCCGAATAACCCTCTAACACCGAAGGAAATCCCACATATGACAATCCATAATTCATAGTACCCTTCAAGTACTTGAATACCATAGTTATCGCATGCCAATGATGTCTACTAGGATTACTAGTAAATCTGCTCAACTTTCCAACCGCATAAGCAATATCCGGTCTAGTGCTAATCATAGCATACATCAAAGAGCCTATAGCTCTTGAATATTCGAGCTGACCACAGGTTTACCTGTATTTGGCATAAGTTTTTCACTCGGATCCATGGGAGTACTAACCGGAGAACAACTTTCATGATTAAACTTCTTGAGTATTTTCTCAATGTAATGAGATTGCGTAATTACAATCCCCTTATTCTCCCGTTTAATCTTAATACCAAGAATAACGTCCGCTTCTCCCATATCCTTCATGGAAAACTTTGATGACAAAAAATTCTTTGTCTTATCAACTTGATTTTGGTCGGTGCCAAAGATCAACATGTCATCAACATATAGACAAATGATAACTCCTTTACCAGATGTATCAAATTTCCTATATACACATTTGTCAGCTTGGTTCAGAATGAAACCACTAGACAAAACAACCTCATCAAACTTTTGATGCCATTGCTTCGGAGCTTGTTTCAGCCCATACAACGACTTAACTAGCTTACACACCTTATGCTCATTACCAGGCATTACAAATCCTTCAGGTTGCTTCATATACACTTCTTCTTCCAAATCACCATTCAGGAATGCAGTTTTGACATTCATTTGATGAATCACTAGATTGTGAATAGCCGCTAAAGCAATCAACAATCTAATAGTGGTGATACGAGCAACTGGAGCATAGGTATCAAAGTAATCAATTCCTTCCTTTTGTCTAAAGCCTTGGATAACCAATCTAGCTTTAAACTTATCAATTGTACCATCGACTTTCATCTTCCTTTTGAAGATCCATTTGCAACCCAATGGTTTGCAACCTGGTGGTAAATCAGATAATACCCAAGTATTATTTTCCATGATAGAACCAATCTCTTCATCAATTGCTTCTTTCCAAAAAGCAGAATCTCGAGATTTCACAGCTTCATCATACGTTCTTGGATCCTCTTCTATACTATAGCAATAATAGTATTGATTATCAATCTGATCCTTTGATCCTTCAACTAGATATAATTGAAAATCAGACCCATAAGATTTAGGTTTTCTAGCTCTTTTGATTTTTCGAGGTTCGAATGTCTCACTTGGTACATCAGTTGAATGATCATCCTTTAGATATTCATCCGAATTTGGTATAGAGTGCTTTGGTCTAGGTATAGAAGAGAAACTATTCTCATCAAATATGGCATCTCTCGATTCTATAATCGTGTTAATAGAAATCGAGTCATTAGGTTCTATAACATAAAACCTATAAGCCTTGGAATGCTCAGCATATCCAACAAAGATGCAAGCTACACCCTTTTCACCCAAAGTTTTTCTTTTAGGGTCCGGGAGTCTAACCACGGCCCTGCAACCCCAAACACGTAAAAATGTTAAATTGGGTCGTTTCTTATACCAAAGTTCATATGGGGTAGTCTTGTTCCTTTTATTAGGAACCCTATTTAACAAATAGCAAGCCGTTAACATGGCTTCTCCCCAAAACCCTTCACTCAAACCAGAGTAAGATAACATGGCATTCACCATTTCTTTAAGAACTCTATGTTTCCTTTCAGCCACACCATTTTGTTGAGGTGTATAAGGTGCCGTAGTCTCATGAATGATTCCTACGGATTGGAAAAATACAGGATCATAATATTCACAACCTCTATCCGTACGTAATGTTTTAATCAACTCATTCTGTTGCAATTCAACTTCAGTTTTATAAATTCTGAATTTATCTAAGGCTTCGTCCTTTGCATGCAACAAATAAACATAGCAGAATCTGGATGCATCATCTATGAAAGTGACAAGATACTTTTTATGCCCCAATGATGGAGTAGCATGCAAATCACATAAATCACTATGTATCAATTCAAGTATGACAGATTTCCTTGTTATACTTTTAAAAGGTTGCCTAGTGATCTTTGTTAACATGCAAGTTTTACACTTTTCTACATTTCCATCAAAAACAGGAATTAAATCATCTTTAGACATTTCAAGCATTCTTTTATAATGTACATGTCCTAGACGAGCATGCCATAAAGATGATTTAATAACATTCGAATCGGACATAAATACAGAACCAGAATCATTAGGAACTCCATTCAAATTCATCATGAACATACCATTATTATAATATCCAAATCCTACAAACACACCAGACTTCGATAAAACATATTTATCGGATTCATACACTTGCTTGTATCCAAGCTTATTCAATACAAGACCAGAAATTAAGTTCTTACGTAGTTTAGGAACATATAAAACATTAAACAAAGTAATAATCTTTCCAGAACTGAATTCTAATACCACGCTTCCTTTGCCTTCAACAGGATCAAAGTGATGATCTCCCATGTAGAGGACATATCCATCTTCCACTGGAACAAAAGTCTTGAACCAGAAACGATCCTTGCAAACATGTGTTGTGGCGCCAGAATCAATCCACCACGCGATAGCATCATCCTGCACATAAAATGCTTCAGAAATTAGTGAAACCGAATGTTTAATAAAACTATTCAAATCACAAATTGATTTCTGACCTTGGTTTTGGGATTGGTCCTTAGACCCTTTTCCCGAACCACTTGCATTCGCGTTGTCGTGCTTTTTGCCTGAACGGCAATCCCTCTTGAAGTGGCCTGTTTTTCCACACTTCCAACATTCTAGTTTCGGTTTCTTGTTAGAACCGAAACTGCCTTTGTTTTTCTTGAAAGCACGCTTTTTTCCTTTGTTTCTATTGTTATCTTTCTTACCACCCTCTTCGATCATATTAACCGAGGGTCCAGCAACTTCTTTTCCTTTTCCCTTGTCACCCTCTTGCACCCTTAGAGATTCTTCTATGCGCAAGTGACTTCCAAGTTGAATCAAAGACAAGTCGTCTTTTCCATGTTTCAAATTGTGTTTGAAATCCTTCCACGTAGGAGGCAACTTGTCTATGATACTTGAGACAGATATTGTTTCATCCATCTTCAATCCGTGTTGTGTGAACTGTCCAAGGATTCGGAGGAGTTCATTGAATTGTTCCATGACAGACCTTGATTCAACCATCTTGTAACTGTTGAAATCGGTTACAAGAAACTTTTTACTAGATGAGTCCTTTGCCATGTACTTGAATTCGAGACAATCCCACAATTCCTTTCCAGATTCCACGTTTTGATAAACATCAAATAAGGGATCAGACATACCGCTAAGAATGTGCCCTCTGTATATGTAGTCGTCGTTCTCCCACTTTGATCTGCGCCTTATATTTTCAACCGTGTCATCTTCCAGAAGTTCTGGAATTGGTGTAGACAGGACATACACCACCTTCAACGCTATCAACATGAAATGCATCTTCTTCTGCCAACGCCTGAAGTCTTGTCCTTGAAACTTGTCCAATTTTCCAAAACTAGTAGTCATCTCCTTGACGGTGCTTCCTCCAGTGCTTCCTCCAGCCATGATTATCAGAGATACTTTGTTCGTTTGTTAGAAATTTGGGTATGATAATCCTGGAAAACTTCAAAGAATCGTGTTCGTACACTTTCCGAACAAAGTATTTCAACCCTATTCTTGCCTGGGTTCACGAAATCCTTGTTGAGATAATTCTTGAAGAACAATCTGCTTCAAGCAAATGAGAACAGATCAGGAATGTAGAGAGAAATATCGGTTTTGTTTTTTGTATCTAAAACAGCGGGACCCCAGCTAGGGGCTCCGCCCCTTGGAACCCCGCAATCTAATCGCGGTCAATTATGCGTTGGCTCAACAAGCGTGCACTCCGCACTACCCTAACTCGTTTCCGAGCTTCACGCATAATCGCATCGGCCTACAATAAATCACATTACTACTAAAATCCATTGATGATACTAAAATCACCAACAATAAGATCTTCAAGGGCCCACAATAACATTCCAAGCAGAGGACTGATGTCCTAGCAACACAAAGTCTGATGCCACGACATCAGCTTCGACATCTAGTTGTTTTTGACAAAATGCAAGACAACAAAGTAACAATAATCTCACCTGTAAGACCCTAACCTTTACTATGTAATGCTTAAGTGATTTATTCAATAAAAGTGAAGTTTCTAGTGAAGTTTGATTTAATTGTTTGTCTATCCGTGATCTTGTGTGAATTTTTAAGAGGTCTTAACGACCTTATCTGGAAAAGTCTTTTTCATGATAGTTGTAGCTCTCTAAGCGAGCTAAATTCTCCCGTTTATTTCATGTCATTCCGACATCTGTAGCCCGAGATATACACGGTTTAGTGAGCCGAGGTATGGCTGTACAGTTTTCACGATTTTGCTATAAGAATTGAGTTATTTCCGAAATTCATTTTCAAAATTCAAAAGAGTTGGGTTTCTAAATAAGGAATGGAGTTAACTCCTTATTTATGTGTTGGGGGTCAGTTTTATTTTATTTAAAACTGAATGTTTAGCTTTAATTTCAAATAAATCAAGGGGAGCATTTTGTGCAAATTAACCCTTATGGGCCTTGGTGGCCGCAAGTTGACTAAGGAGGAGAATAAGGATTCAGCTTCTTTTCCTTAAGAGTAAAATGGCTGAGAGAAAGATCTTCAACTCACATTTTACACGTTGAAGCACAAGAGAGAAAAGAAAAAGAAGAGAGGTCGTGAGAGAGTGAAGTGAGGGACGCAAGTTGAAAGGGAGAAGAAGAAAGAGCAGCTGAGAAAGAGAAAGGAAAAGAGAGGGGACGTGAAGGAGAGGAAGGAAAGCAAGGATTCTATCTTCTTCATCTTCATTCTTCTCAAATCACAAAGACCAAGGCTGAAATAGAAAACACAACACTTGTCTCTCATTCATGTAAGACTTGAGGTGAAAAGAAACGAAAGAAGAGAGAAGGAGAAGTGAGATATCGCGAGAGAGAGAGGGCTCGAGAAGGGAGAGGAAGAAGAGGGTATGGACAGAAACTTGTTGGGGCTCTCTTCGTGCATCAAAACCTCTTCTTTTTCATCAACTTTGACAAAGGTAAGGGCTGGTCAAGGATGGGTAGTTGCCTAGGGTGATTGTCTTGATTTTTCATGAAAAGAAACGTGATCTTGATGGTGCTGGCATGAGTTTGTGTTCATGATGCTTGCTGGAGTTTTGCTATGAGATACCATGCCTTACTATTCACTAATTGCTATACTTGCCATAGATCTTGATGATATGTGAAAATTACATGTATACTTGCTAAATTTGACATGCGAATTACTTGCCATAACATAATGGTTGAGATGTGATGAGATCTGGAATTTTGATGATGAATACATGTGGTATGTTACTGGAAAATGGTTTTGGAGACCTGAACTTGAATTTTCAGAATTTTAATTTGAGGCAGAAGTGACTCTGCCAGTTTTCTATACTGGACAGCGAACTTCGTGGCCCATTATCACCCAGTTCTGGTCTTCAAATGAAAAAGTGTTAAACTAGAAAGTTGTAGGATTTTAAAGTCGCTTTCCAGAAATGTGTAGAACGTAAATTTTGGTTGAGAAATGAGTTCTGGAGCTCGTTTTTAGTGATCGCTGTATCTACTGTTTTTTTTAGAAAACAAATGAAACCTTGGATATCAGAAATCTTGTGCCTATCTGATACTTAGTTGGATGTTCTTCTAAATTTTGTATATCTAACTTACTGGTACTGTTTTTGATGTGTTTTGTTACTGGTTTGGATATTCTGAGAAGGTCGCTCATCCAGCTGTAATTCCTTCTACCGTGAATATATTTCTTGTCGCTTATGTTTTATCCGACGTTGAACTGTTAAGACTCTAGGTTGACTTTAGAGCTTTAACAAAGAGAATAAGATTAATCGCTTGCAAGTGAAATGAGAATTAATGGAACATAGGTCTAGGTGAGACTATGTACCATGAGAACGATGGTGCCGTTAGAGACAAACGGTAGCTTGCACGCGAGGGAGATTTTGTGGATCATTGCGGCTCCACGTGAATTGGTTGACTGCGGTCACCGTGAGACTTGTGTTCGTGGATCATTGCGAATCCACGTGATTGTACATCTGCGGATGTATGTGATTGGCCAAGGAGTTTTGGTGGGTTGTGTGATGTGAGGATGCGCTAGCCTAACTGACTAACTGTCATAAAACTTGAAATACATAAACGAATGATTACTGTACTTTATGATATGGATTATGATTATGTTATTTGCGACCTGACCCTTGTGCTACTTTTTTATTTGTTATTTGTGGGGGGGGGGGGTAGATGGTTCTGAAGACAACGTCGTCGACCCATTCTTGGGAGCTGATACTCCGTGATGAGCTGATACCGGACGATGAACCTGTTGTTGAAGAAGAAGCAGAGGTCGAGGAAGATGATGTTGAGGATGACAAGGTTAGTGATTAGGGGTTATGGTGTTGAGGGACTTTCGTTCACTTGTTTTTGGTTTGAGAGTACCGGGTGGGCGTTGAACTATTTAGTTTACTTTTCAGTTGGATATTTTCCTTTCAGTTATGTAATTTACAATGAAAATTATTTTGGGATAATTATTTTATACATTTTCCGCTGTTTAATGAATTTTGAGTTTCACATTGGCTTTTATTCCGGCAAGTTAATTTGGTTAAGTTTTCAAGAGTTTCTCAATAATAGAATATTTGTCATTAATTGAAGATTAATAATTGAATCGACGAAAATTCTTTACGAAAATTGGTGATTTGGTTACTGTGTGACACTTGAGAAATCGGGGCGTTACATCCCCCTTTGTCAAATTTTGTCTTAAACAACTTGAGAACCAGAGAGGGAAAACAAGAGAACCAAAACTCCCCCTCAGTAGGAGAACTCCCCCTCAAATGATGCAACGATACCAATAACACGCGAAGTTGGAACATAACACTTGCAAACAGACTGAACACATAACCACCCAATCAAAAGTAACTTGAAAACCAGTAAACCAGAGATAATGCCAGAAACAACTTGCACATAAGCTAACCAACAAGTGCACCAAAAGAAAACCAGTAGTAGCAGCTTGAACTAACACAACCATTGTCTTGAACTAACTTGTCTTCAAATTAACACAGATCAAAGCAAACACTAGCAGAAACAGAAAACATAGTCTTCATAGCAAATTATAACACACCATAGCAGAGTCTTCAACAACTACTAACTCCTCCCCCTTTTTAGCACAAATTTGGCAAAGAGTGTCCAAATACAGCCAAAAGAAAAAGTAGCAAAACACATAAATAATCATTCTTCAGAGCTGGAATCCTCGTCAGTGTCTTCTGTACTTTCTTTAGATCCTTCCTCTTTTTCAGTGCTCGCTTCCTGAGTAGCAGTAACAACACCACTTGGCTCACCCCCTTGACCTCCTTCCTCTTGAAGTTTGAGGAGCAAAGCATCAACCTTCAACTTCCTTGCAGTGCTGATCATGATAGTCTCCTGCAAAGCCATAGAGACTTCCTGCAATTCAACAACAATGGCCTTAGTGCCAGATTCACTCATAGGTGTAGGGGCAGAAGTTCTGCTAGATGGCATAGCAATGTCTGGGACATGCGTCTCCATGAACAAACGATGATCTAGGGTAATTGGAACACCCTTGGGCATAGCAACCTCATCAGCCCTGATGATCTGAGGATGCTGTTGAAGGATGATCATGGTAAGAAGAGATGGAAATGAGATGGGCAGCTACACATCACAAGTGTCAGCATGTTGTAATGTCTGCTCAAACACAAAAGAACCAAAATCAAAATCAGCAGAAGTGCCAATTTGGTAGATCAACTTGGCAAGAGTAGCAAAAACTCCAGAAGTATGTTGGGTAGGAACCCAATTCACATCTCCAATCTTGTTAAGGATTGCATACTCCATACTATGATTTCCAGTGGATAACAACTTCTTGATAGGCCACTTCTTGACTTGGCCAGGAGTAATTTCCTTGGCGATCACATCCAAGGACATATCCTCATCAACACATTCAACAACACTTCTTCCAAGTGCTTCGTTGATCACAGCAGGTGAGAACTCAACACACTTATCCCTCACATACACCTTTCTGAACTCAACACTTTCAGGAAGTCCCACTTCCACAGAAAGATTCACCAAAAATTCCTTCACCAGCCTTTCATAACACCTTCCAACCTTGAGAATGGTCTTCATCAGTCCAGCCTTCTCAATGAGTGCAACCACTTCCTTGCACTCAAGCACATCAGAGCCAACTTCCCTATCCTTGTCAATTTTGCGTTGACACACATACTTCCACTTCTGGACATTTCCTTCAGCATGGAAAGACACATTGTCAATAGAAACAACATGGACATTATGAGGAAAGCGTTTTCCTGCATACTTCTTCTTCTCAGAAGGCAAGATGTCATCGACATCCTCCTCAACATCAGACCCAGATTCCTCAGCAGCAACTGGAACCTTCTTCTTCTTGGCACTCTTGGCTTCAACCTCCTGTTGCTTACCTTTTCCCTTCACATCTACTTGCTTAGACTTGGAAGTTGCTGGAGTGGTCTTCGAATTATCCTTTGGAGCAGGAGATTCTTCAACATCTGGAACCCTTCTTTTTCTCTTGATCCTAGCAGCAACACTATCAAGGAGAGAAGCTGTTAAGGTAACATCATCAGAATCATCATCAAAGATGTTCTGAACAGAGGCTGGAGCTTGACTTGATTCCTTGGACTGAGAGTCATCAGTGGACACATGCACTGGATCTTCCTCTTTTGAAGGGAAAGAGTGTTAGATCAAGTTTTGATCTAGTAGTACAACTCTATATTTTGAAGATTAGAAGTTAACTATTAAGTATGAACAATTATGGTACTCTAACGTTGTTTTCTGAGTGTTCAAATGACAGGCCAAGACTCTGGTCCTATCTCACATGATTCAGAAGTACAATACTCAAAGAGTAACCTCTGCAACGCTTTCGCACGTACTATGTTCAAACTGAACAGTAGATCAAGCTTCATAAGATCTGAAGATTATAAAGCTCCGATATGGATTCAGCTCACTAGAAGCACCGAAGGATCAGACGCTCTGAAGGATCAGACGCTCTAAAGGATCAGAAGCTCTGAAGCATCAGAAGCTGAGCAGTAAAGACTCTGAAGTCCAAGAGTAAGCTGGCTCTGAAGAGTAAGTGCTTTTCCTCTGAGTCCAGAAGCAGAAGGTACAAAGGTCAGAGGATCCAAGCTTCCCTCTGACTCTGATCATCAAGCTTCACAAGTTCCAAGATGAAGCATCACTCTGATCAGAAGTAAACAAGGTTGAAGGTCATGTCGCTATTCAAAGTAGAAAAGCAATTGTACCATTCCTGACGACCTTACCTAACTGATTCAGCCACAGCAGAACCTGGAAATTCCAAATCTGCCCTCCAACTGTAGCATCTCCATGCAACGTTCAAACCCTAATCCTTGGAATATATAAAGAGGCTGAAGATTGAAAGATGCCGCCTAAGAAACTTGTTTACGCGCAAGCAAAAATTCAAATATCTTCTTAGCAATCTTTCTTCAAACAGAACTAAGTGTGTTTACTATCAGCTTTCCAAGAAGCATTTATTTGTAAACCCTAAACCTTCAAATAGTTGTTTGATTTACCTTTAGGAGATCAAGGTTGATCGGATCGTAGAGAAGACTAAGAGAGTGAATCTTAGTGTTAGCTAAGTCAGTGTATTGTTAGTCACTTTGCAGCTAGCAAGTGCAGTTGTAACAAAACTCTGATTAGTGGATTTCCTTCATTCTAAGAAGGAAGAAATCACCTTAACGTGTGGACTGGATTAGCTTGAGGGATTTATCAAGTGAACCAGGATAAAATCATCTGTGTGCTTTCCTTATATCTTATCTCTTATCTCTGCACTTTTATCATTGGTGATTGAAGAGATTTATTTAAATCTCAAGTGGGTTAAGTTTTTAGTATAAAACGCTATTCAAACCCCCATTTCTATCGTTTTTCATACCTTCAATTGGTATCAGAGCACAAGTTCTGATTACCACACCTAACAATGTTCAGTGATCCGGGCCGGTGTGAAAAACTAAAATGGCTGCCACCATTGAAACGCAAAAAGATGTCTACAGTGAAAAGACTCCTATGTTTGATGGGCAAAGATTTGAGTACTGGAAAGACAGGATTGAAATTTTTTTTCTGGGCTTTGATGCAGATCTCTGGGATATTATAGTGGATGGCGGCTACGAGCGTCCGTTGATGTTGATGGCAAGAAGATCTCCAGATCAGAGATGTCTGCAGAACAAAAGAAGCTTTACTCACTGCATCATAAAGCTAGAACTATTCTTTTAAGTGCTATTTCTTATGAAGAATATCAAAAGATCACAGACCGTGAGTATGCTAAGGGTATCTTTGATTCATTGAAGATGACCCATGAAGGAAACAAGAAGGTGAAGGAGTTAAAGGCGTTGGCCTTGAATAGAAAGTATGAATCCTTCCAGATGGAATCCAGTGAGTCCATTGAGGACATGTTCTCCAGATTTCAGCTACTCATTGCTGGAATTAGACCTCTCAACAAGAGCTACACAACTGCTGATCATGTCAAGAGAATTCTGAGAGGCCTTCCTGAAAGCTGGATGCCTCTGATAACTTCATTGGAGCTTACAAGCATACTGAAGTGTCATGAACAGAAGCGTTCTGAACATCAGGATCAGAAGAAGAAGTCTATTGCCTTAAAATCCAAATCTGAAAAGGCTAAAGCTCTCTAAGCAGAAGAAGAATCTGAAGAAGCCTCTGAAGATTCTGATGAGGATGAGCTGACTCTGATCTCCATAAGGCTTAACCGCATCTAGAAGCACAGGCAGAGCAAGTGCAAAGGCTCTGGAAAGAATGAATCTTCTTCTGGTCAGAAGAAGTCTTCATCAAAGGAAGTCACATGCTTTGAATGCAAAGAATTAGGGCACTACAAGAGTGATTGTCCTAAGCTGAAAAAGGACAAGAAGCCAAAGAAGCATTTCAAAGCTAAGAAAGGCCTTATGGTGACTTTTGATGAATCAGAGTCAGAGGATGTTGACTCTGATGGAGAAGTTGTTGAAGGACTCATGACTATTGTCAAGAACAAAGAAGCAGAGTCAAAAGAAGCAACTAACTCTGAATCAGCATCAGAGGAAGATCCAGACTCTGACGATGAAAATGAGGTATTCGCTTCTTTCTCAACCTTTGAACTAAAATATCCTTTGTTTGATATCATGGATAAATATAACTCTCTCTTGACTAAGCATAAAAGGTTGAAAAAGGAATTTACTACTGTTTCTGGACCAAGTAGAAATGAGCCTCCTATGCCTAAGGCCAAACCTCTGCATGAACATTTTGTACCCTCTGGTACTATTTTGCCTGAATCATTTCCTGCTAAAGTTGCAAAACCCTCTCGTAAAAAGGGAACTTCTTCGGTGCTTAAATATCATGCTCAAATTCCCTTATGTTATCATGTTGAGAAACCCAAGGTCATCAGAACCTCTGGGGTAACTAACAAGAAAGGACCTAGAAAATGGGTACCTAAGGATAAGATTATCTATGTTGCAGATATCCTTGATCGCTCCACTGAAACACCAATCATGGTATCTGGACAGTGGATGCTCGCGTCACATGACGGGAGAAAGGCGTATGTTCCAAGAGCTAAAACTTAAGCCTGGAGGCGAAGTTGGCTTTGGAGGAAATGAGAAGGGTAAAATTGTTGGTTCTGGTACTATTGGTGTTGATAATAGTCCATGCATTGATAATGTTCTGTTGGTAGATGGCTTAAATCATAACTTATTGTCTATAAGTCAATTAGCTAACAAGGGTTATGATATAATCTTCAATCAAAAGTCTTGCAGGGCTGTAAGTCAGATCGATGGCTCTGTTCTGTTTAACAGCAAGAGGAAGAACAACACTTATAAGATCAGACTATCTGAGTTGGAAACTCAGAAAGTAAAGTGCCTTCTGTCTGTTAATGAAGAGCAATGGGTGTGGCATAGACGGTTAGGGCATGCCAGTATGAGAAAGATTTCTCAGCTGAGTAAGCTTGACCTTGTCAGGGGCTTACCCACTCTGAAGTTCTCTTCAGATGCTCTTTGTGAAGCATGTCAGAAAGGAAAATTTACAAAAGTCTCCTTCAAGGCAAAGAATGTTGTTTCCACCTCAAGGCTGTTGGAACTTCTGCATATCGACCTTTTTGGACAAGTGAAAACTGAGTCTATAGGTGGCAAAAGATATGGGATGGTCATTGTTGATGACTATAGCCGCTGAACATGGGTAAAATTTCTATCCCACAAGGATGAGTCTCATTCTGTGTTCTCTACCTTTATTGCCCAAGTGCAAAACGAGAAGGCTTGCAGAATTATGCGTATCAGAAGTGATCATGGTGGACAGTTTGAGAATGACAAGTTTGAGAGTCTGTTTGATTCCTATGGAATTGCACATGATTTCTCTTGTCCTAGAACTCCTCAACCAAATGGGGTTGTTGAGAGGAAGAATAGAACTCTTCAAGAGATGGCTAGAACCATGCTTCAAGAAACTGACATGGCAAAGCACTTCTGGGCTGAGGCAGTAAACAAAGCATGTTACATTCAGAATAGGATCTCTATCAGACCAATTCTGAATAAGACTCCTTATGAATTGTGGAAGAAAGTAAAACCCAACATTTCTTACTTTCATCCTTTTGGTTGTGTTTGTTATGCTTTGAATACTAAGGATAGATTACATAAGTTTGATTCTAAATCTTCTAAATGTTTATTACTTGGTTACTCTGAATGATCTAAAGGTTTTAGAATTTATAATACTGATGCTAAAACTATTGAAGAATCTATTCATGTAAGATTTGACGATAAGCTTGACTCTGATCAGTCAAAGCTAGTTGAAAAGTTTGCAGATATGAGTATTAATGTTTCTGACAAAGGCAAAGCTCCAGAGGAAGCTAAGCCAGAGGAAGACTCTCCAGAGGAAGACTCTCCAGAGGAAGTTGGTCCCTCTGATTCACAGCCTCAGAAGAAGAGCATAATTGTTGCCTCTCACCCTAAGGAGTTGATTCTGGGAAACAAAGATGAACCAGTCAGAACAAGATCGGCATTCAGACCCTCTGAAGAGACTCTACTTAGTCTGAAGGGATTGGTATCCTTAATTGAACCAAAATCAATTGATGAAGCTCTTCAAGACAAAGACTAGATTCTGGCAATGGAAGAAGAACTGAATCAATTCTCCAAGAATGATGTTTGGAACCTTGTCAAGAAACCTCAAGGCGCTCACATCATTGGAACAAAATGGGTGTTCAGAAACAAGCTGAATGAAAAAGGAGATGTAGTTAGAAACAAAGCAAGGCTAGTTGCTCAAGGCTACAGTCAGCAAGAAGGAATAGATTAGACTGAAACATTTGCTCCAGTAGCAAGATTGGAAGCAATCAGACTGCTGATTTCATTCTCAGTGAATCACAACATAATTCTTCATCAGATGGATGTTAAGAGTGCCTTCCTGAATGGATACATCTCAGAGAAGTGTATGTGCACCAACCTCCTGGCTTTGAAGATGAGAAGAACCCTGACCATGTTTTCAAATTGAAGAAATCTCTCTATGGTCTGAAGCAAGCTCCCAGAGCATGGTACGAGAGACTTAGCTCATTCCTTCTGGAAAATGAGTTTGTAAGGGGTAAAGTAGATATGACTCTCTTTTGCAAATTTATGTTGATGATATTGTATTTAGATCTGCTAATCCATCTCTTTGCAAAGAATTTTCTGAGATGATGTAGGCTGAATTTGAAATGAGTATGATGGGAGAACTCAAGTACTTTCTGGGAATACAAGTTGATCAAAAACCAGAAGCTACTTACATCCATCAGAGCAAGTACACAAAGGAACTTCTGAAGAAGTTCAATATGACAGAATCAATAATTGCTAAGACTCCTATGCATCCTACATGCATTCTGGAGAAAGAAGATGCCAGTGGAAAAGTATGTCAGAAGCTCTATCGTGGAATGATAGGTTCACTTCTATACTTAACTGCATCTAGGCCAGATTTTCTGTTTAGTGTAGACTTATGTGCTCGATTCCAATCAGATCCTAGAGAAACTCACTTAACTGTCGTTAAGAGAATTCTCAGATATCTGAAAGGTACCACTAACCTTGGCTTGATGTACAAGAAAACATCAGAGTATAAGCTTTCAGGTTATTGTGATGCTGGAGATAGAACTGAAAGAAAGAGTAATTCTGGAAATTGTCAATTTCTGGGAAGTAACTTAGTCTCATGGGCAAGCAAGAGGCAGTCTACTATTGCACTATCCACTGCAGAGGCAGAATATATCTCAACAGCTATATGCAGGACTCAGATGCTCTGGATGAAACATCAACTAGAGGATTATCAAATCCTTGAGAGCAACATTCCAATTTATTGTGACAACACTGCTACAATTTCACTTAGTAAGAATCCAATCGTACTCAAGGGCTAAACACATTGAGGTAAAGTATCACTTTATTAGAGATTAGGTTCAGAAGGGCGTACTTCTTCTGAAGTTTATTGATACTGACCATCAATGGGCAGATATCTTCACAAAGCCCTTAGTAGAGGATAGATTTAAAATTATACTGAAAAATCTGAATATGGACTTTTGTCCAGTATGAAGATGAATCAGAACCTCTGACTATGATGCTTCCTCATCAGAAGATGTCTAGTTCAGAAGGTAACTCAGTCAGAAAATAAGTACCCATTGGTGCTTACTCTGAGACGAGACAGTAAGCGTGTGTCAGTTACTTTGATACATCGTTCCTTGTGCCCGTGCTGACAATGCGTTGTAATTAGTGTTGATGTGATTTTTCTCCACCGTGTGATTTGTGTATTAACTGTTCATAATGATGTTCTTAGTTTTCAACCGTTGATTTTACTTTTGCTTTTACAATCAACAACGGTTACTTTCTAAAACCACTACGCACACACGTTCTCCATCATTCACATCTTTTGCTTCTCTCTCCTGTTTGCAAAACCATCATTCTCTTCGATTCTTTCTCGATTTCACTCATATCTCTGCTACCCAAACCGCCTACCTTCAACAATGGCGAATTCTGAAAGAGCTGACTCCGGTGAAAAGTCCGATTCCGCCGATGGAAGAGTATTTCCAAGAATGGTTGTGGGTCTTCCAACAGGGCAAGTGGGTCCTGTTCTGCGTCCTAGATCGACTGAGGGTGCTCAAGCACAAGTCCAAGACGCGGAAGATGTTGTTCCCTTATCCTAGAGAAGATGTGCAGTTACCTGCGTTTTCCCTCCAGAAGATCTCCAAGTTCTTGCTGAATGGAGATTTGACCTAGACAACATTGTTGACAATGGAGTTGATCTTCGTCCTGAAGGTCAAGCTCAAGGCTGGGAAGGGTATTTCCAAAGACTTCATGGTCCAGTCTATGATAAACTCGTGAAGGAATTCTGGAAGCACGCTGACTGCAATGAACATCAAGTAGTGTAATTTGTCCTGGGGAAGAGGATCATCATTTAAAGTCGTTTGTAAGGCTTCTGGGTGCAAAAACAAGCAATGGCTACACATTCCAGTTGCAGGAATCAAAAGTCAAACCAAAAACCAAAGAGGCAGTCAACATGGCTCTTTATTCTACATGGAAGCCAGGGGAAAATGTCTGCAAGACCAAGGATCTTCATCCTGAATTGAGAATCTGGCACAAGATTCTGCTAAACTGCATAAATCAAAGGCCAAAGGGGAGCTCTCCAGATTATATCAACTTCACCCAGAAGGTGTTACTTTTCTTCATCAAGGAGCACCGCAAAGTTTGCCTGCCCTACTTTCTCTTTGCCTATCTGAAGGAGTGCATCAAGAAGTCAAGAACCACTGCTTCACCCAAGTCTGCAATCAAATACATACCATTTGGCATACTACTTTCTGACTTCTTCATAGAGAGCAAACTGATAAAGGCTCTACAAAAATTAGGATGCACTGAAGACTTGACAACAATTACTGGGGATGTCTCCACTTCTACTTCCATGAAGAGAATGGGTGTAAGGCCCTAGACTTGTCTTAGTGCCATTTATGCAAAACTTTGAATAAAATGAATTTTTAAGTTAAGTTTGAAGGTTGACAGATTCCTCCTGTCAACTTGTGTGATTTTTTATAGGGTCTTAACGACCTCATTTAGGAAAACTTCCTTCATGAGCGTCGTAGCCCTTTAAGTTAAGAAAATTCTCCAAGTGGTTTCGCGTTAATCCGATGTCTGTAGCTCCAGATATTCGAGATTCAATGGACAAAGGTCCAACTGTCCAGACCTTGCGAACCCTAATTTAAAACTTTGGGTTAAAGCCTTGTTTAATGTGTTAATTGGGCTGATTAGTGGGCTCAGGAGATCATAATCAGAAGATTAAGAGGAAGCTTAGTGGGCCAAGTGTGTTTGGATTGCAAAAGAGGGAGCTATGGTCATGAAAACCCTTGCCACACTAACAAAAGGGGGGAAATCCTATTTCTTTTTTTTTTTCCCTACTGTGCAAAACAGAAAACAAAACACGTGAAACACCAAACACTACAGAGAGCCATCATCACCATCTCCTCACCATCACCGGCTGCCACCCCAGCACCCACCCAACCACCGCCGGCCGCCGCCAGCAAGAGAGGAGGAGGGAGCGACTACGAGAGAGAGAGCGGGAGAGGGAAAGGAAGAGGAACGCGTGGAGAGAACATTGGACAGCAAGGGGAGTCGACTTTCTGAACCTTACTTCCTCTATATTCAGATCACCCTCAAGGTAAGGGCTGGTCTAGGATGGGTAGCTTCATTAGGAAATTGTTTGCCGTGACTTGATATGAAAGGTTTGTGTTGGAGGGTTTTGCATGAGGGTTGGATATTGGGATTAACTTGCTGGATTCTTCTTATGATCATGTTCTTACTGGATTTGCCATGAGCCATGTGTTATTCCATATGCTATTCTTGCTTTAGTTCTTGATGCTTTGTGAAGATCCCATGCAATACTTGCTAAGTTTGACATGAAACTTAATTGTCCAACATGATGTTTGAGATGTGTTAGGTTCTGAAATCTTTTCTATGGATGATTCCACATGATTATAAAATGTTTTAGTTGCTGGAAAATGGCTTTGAAACCGTGTACTTGCATCTCCAAAATTTTAACTTAAGGCAGAAGTGACCCTGCCAGTTTTCTGCACTGGACAGCGCACTTCATGGCCCGACATCACCTATTTCCGGTTTTCAGATAAACAAGTGGTAAACTAGAAAGTTGTGGGATTTTGAATTAGCTTTCCAGACATGTGTATTGCGAAACTTTTGGTTGAGAAACGAGCTCTGTAGGTCGATTTTAGTGAGCGCTGTTCCTGCTGTCTTTTTTTAAAAAAAAATGGCCGAGACTCTTTTAAGGGTTTTGGGTGAAATTCTTTCTTCCGATTATGCACAAGTTCACATGATGCTATGACTAATGGAATTGCTATGAATTATGTGTTGAGATGCATGAGATTTATATTCATGATATTTCTTAAGTAAATTATTGTGTTTATTAATTAATTGAATAAGATGTCGCTCACCTAGCCGTAATTCCCTTTATTCATTGTGAATGTGATATTTTGCTAACATAGTTGAGACAAGATTTAATAAGACTCTAGGATAACCATAGAGCCAAACTTAAAAGAGAATGAGACATAACTCGCATGCAACTATAATTTCAATGATGAGATTTGAGATGGACATAGGTCTAGAGTGGACTATGGACCATGAGAACGATGGTACCTTGCACGCGAGGGAGATTTTCTTGAGAACTGTGCCTCTGCGGACGCACGTGATGTGTTTTGTGGATACTGTGGATCCACGTGATTGAGGTCTTGGACGGTGAGTCCCCCTCTGAGGATTGTGCCTCTGCGGACGCACGTGATTGACCAAGGAGTTTTGGTGGGTTATGTAAAGTGAGGAATCCGTTAGCATTGACTAATTAACTTGAAACTTTCCATAAGAGATATGTTATATATATAAATATACTGTTCCTTACTGTGATTTGTTATTATTTTTCTGTTTGACCTGACCCTTTCTTGTTTGCTATGTGTTTATTTGGGGGGGGGGGTGGGTAGATGACGAGAACGACGACGATGGCACATGTCCATCGGTGGACCATGAAACTTGAGGACCAGTACGATGACGAAGCCTGGGGGACCGACACCTCTAGGATTCGGAAGATCTATGTCGGAGATGTGTGCATCATTGGCGAGGTCGAGGTTCCAAAGAAGGACTTTGCTGGGCAAGAGGGGCAGTGAGTGCATGGGGGTCCCAGTGAGAGCGCATATCTGTCCTTGGAACTTCATTTATTTATTTATTTTCTTATTTTGCTAAACTTAAGGAGGCAATTGGCTATTTTATGTAACCGGATTACTTTCACAATGGGTTTTTCCACACATGGGTGTGGCCACGACATTATTTTCTACGGTTGTTTTATGATGATGTCATTTAATGCGCGACGTTGATTATGACTTTATTTCAAGTTATCATTATTATTCCGCTGATTATATTTATTGTTCTTTCGTCGTAGTTAGGATAAAGAAGTTTCTGGAGACGTGATAATAAAGAGTTTTCTTAAAAGGAAAAATGAACCCTTATCAGTAAATAAAGAAGAGTAAATGAATCGGCGAAAATTATTTGCGAAATTTTGGTAATTACTTGACGCTTGAGAAATCGGGGCGTTACACTGTGGTATCAGAGCTCCGGTTGAGAAACCAGAGCACTAGGGGCTTTGGGCACACGAGTTTGAACTCGTTGCTGTTTGTTTTGACAAGTTTTTAAGTTTCCGCGGTGAGGTTGGGTAGACTTGTGTGCTAAGATGATTGCTTGGCTTGAGATTGTCTGAAGTAGTACCATTGCCGTGGTACTTGGGTTAAAGTAGTTAAATTTTACTTTTAAAAGTTTATTATTATTTTGGGCACTGACATTAGATCGTGGTTCTATTTCAAGCAGGATGCCTCCGAGACAGGACCCCACTAATGCTCAGTTGGCCCAGGCTATGGCACAGCTGGCGCAAGTTGTCGCCCAGCAGGTTGCCGTTGAGAGAATTGGCCCAAGACCAGATTCGTATGAGGACGGATTTCAACCGACATGCACTGCCCAAGTTTCAGGGCGAAGCTGAACCTGAGAAGGCTGATCTTTGGGTTCAGGATACGGAGAAGATCTTTGAGGCTCTCCATACTTCGGATGCCGAGAAGGTTCTGCTGACCTACCCTTCGATCTGGTGGTGACAACCCTTGCCGTCGATCGATTAGTTACACGCACGACATGTTTGCAATGTCCGTTGATTTACGAGGATCAGAAGTTCTTTGCGAACCTCGTCTGTTTAGGGCTCAAGGAGCTGGATGTGATTTTGGGAACGGATTGGATAGCGCAATATCATGTGCTCTTAGATTGTGCTAACAAGGCTGTAGTATTCCCAGATCCCGGCGTTACGGATTACTTAAATTCGTACAACTTGGGGAAGGGTTCACCAGCGTATGTGAACTCTATCGTTGCCGAGGCGAAACACGATGGTGATGTGCGCAATACCATGGTGGTACAGAAGTATGACGATGTGTTCCCAGAAGATGTACTCGGTTTGCCACCAGTCAGAGAGACAGAGTTCTCTATTGACATTGTGCCCGGTACTGGACCAATATCAATGGCACCTTAGCGCATGGCCCCAGCGGAGTTGGCAGAATTGACAAAGCAGTTGTAAGATCAAGTTTTGATTGAGTAGTACAACTCTATGTTTTGATGATTACAAGTTAACATATAAGTATGAACAATTATGGTACTCTAACGTGTTTTTCTGAGTGTGCTATTTACAGGCTCTGACCTCAATTCAATCTCACACAAATCAGAAGCACTGTGCATAAAGAGTGACCCAAACAACGCTTTCGCAACATCTATGTTCACTATGAACAGTAGAAATGCTTCAGAAGATCTGAAGTTATACAAGCTCTGATATGGACTCAGACACTTGAAGTTCTGAAGATCCAGAAGTTCTGATAACCAAGAAACTCTGAAGGTTCAGATGTTCTGATGGTGTAGAAGACTCTGAAGATCCAGAAGCTGAATAGTGGAAACTCTGATGTCCAGAAGCAAGAAACTCTGAAGACCATGTACTTTGTAACGCCCCGATTTCTCGGACGTCACGAAAAACCAAAAATCATGATTTTCACAAAGAATTTTCGCCGTCCATTTATTAATCTTCATTAAATGACAAAGATCCAATTATTACGAAAGTTCTCAGCGTTAAATATAAATCAAATAAACAAACGTGCGAGTAAGGAAAACGAACGATTGATATAAATCCAATAACTGAAATAATGTACGGTGGCCACACCCATGTGTGTAAACAAAACCACCCTAGTAATCTGACAAAATTGTTTACATTTGAAAATCAACTACAAGTACTTCAAAGTAAAATAAAAGCTCCAAAAATAAAACAGCGCTCTCAACCCAATCAAGGCCACTCGTTGCAGTCTGCATCTTCTCTGGCCCACATGTTGGAAGGCTCCGGCGTCTCCTCTCCTGGCTTCGGAAGCTCAACTTTCATGTTCAGGTTCCACTGCCTCAATGCCTCCAAGCTCCACCCAAACCCTAATGGTACGGGATCCATGAGTCCCTGATTCAGCTCTTGCTCGGGTGGTGCAATGGGGCTCACCGGCTCCTCCTTCGGCACCAAAAGTCCCTCTGTCGGATTCCGGTACTCGGAAGTCACTGAAGGCTCGCTCCCCTCGCCTGACTCGTAGCCTGGCCCCTCACTAGGGTCCGACTCCGAACCGCTGAGAAAATCCATCCCTAAGGGGAGTCCAAAACGGAAGGGTGCGTGAGGAAACCGAATCTTCCCTCTGATAGGCTGAGTCTCAACAATCTGCCCAGCTTGGTCTCTTTTGAAGATGGTCGCGCCGCCGACGTACACGTTCTTCTCCTGGCGGTAGTCGACACCCCAGGCCGTGTCCTCATCAAAACTATGGAGATAAATCTCCCAGTCCTGATCCACTAGCTCCTTCCGGATCACCAACTGTTGGCGTTAAGCGCCCAAACAACAAATAGCAAATAGAGAGGGTCAACTTCTGACTCTCAAATATCTCTAGTCTCTAGCATGTTATAGACAATATAATATCATCATTAATCAACAGAACATAACTAAAAGGTTAATCACATAGCCTAAGTTTCAGTTAGTCTATGCGTCCTCACTTTTCACACAACCACCTTTCACCTTGGATCCAACACCATTCGTCCAGCAGACGAACAACACCATGAGCAAAGCTCACAACATCATGGCGTTCCTTGGAACGACCACAGCACACCATGGGTCAGACACCCACAAGTCATAACATCACGGTTCAAACTGCATTCACCCTCGCGTGCAAGTTATCCGTTTTGTCTCTAACGGAACCACTGTTCTCATGGTTCATAGTCCTAACCAGACCTATGTTCCACTAATCATAATTTACTTGCATGCGAGTAAACATCATAAAATCCTAGTCTCATGTTACTACTTCAAGTAAATAGACAGGCATTTTATCTCATGTTATTGGAATTAAATAACATCATGCATAATTTCACTTAGCAAATAAGGCATACTTGAACTAGCATACATCAACTAACTAGTTCTATAGCATACTAAGAATTTATCATATTAACTTAGTAATAAATCATACATCATATCATCACTTAGCATAATATTGAATACTAATACTAAGCATGTTATCAACCACACTCGCATACAACTTCACATGCAGGAAAGCAGTAAGACTTCTCTAGACGGAAGTGCCCTCACCTTGGCTACGCTTTCCACGCGAGATCGAGTACGTTCGATCTAACCTTTCCGTGCGCGAACCTGCACGGACCAACAAACTAGGGTTAGAATTTGAAGGAAAAAGGAGCATCATTTCCCCCCTTCAAATATTCGAACCCCATCCCCTAAAACCAAACAATATTTCATCTTCTTCTTGTAAACAAGAAGAAAAAATACTTGAGTTCACTACTTCCCGAAGGAAGCAGAGCTTAGTTACTATAGGAATTATTTCCTATAGAGGTCAAGAAGAACTCTGGAGAGGGAGAGATAGAGACTCACAAAAATTTGGAGAGCTCTGAGTTGTGATTTTCCCTTCACTAGAGACTCCTATTTATAGTGGAGGGTGTGGAGGTGAAAATACAATAAAACCCTTATTTTCAGCCCAAGCCCAGGGTTAAAATATAATTTTAATAAACTTTAATTCAAATTAATTACTTAATCACCAAGAAAAATCAAAATATCCCAAGATCCCCTCCAAGATGCCTTGGCCGCCCCCCTCATCTTGGTAGTTAGGATATTTTTCTGATTTTCTCTTCAATTAAACCCTCAAATCAAGGAAAATTGGTTTAAATTTCAAAATAAAGCCCTAAACCCTAGCAACTAGAGTTTTCGGCCACTCTCTCTCTCCTTAACCAATTTTCAAAAATTAAAAACCTTCCATATTAGTTTAAATAAAATCTGAATTTATTTTTTCTTTTTTTAAAATAAAGATGACCCAAAGCATTTATTTCATTATAAAATATCTCCAATATCTTTGCCCTTTTAAACCAAATTTTCGGCCAACATAAAAAAAAGGTATATCTCCAATTTTCAAATCCTATCTTCTCAAAATAAATTAATTCAAAATAAAAATCTGATTTAAATAAATTCCCATAACACTTTATATTTATTTAATAAATAAATAAAACTCCTCCTCCAATATAATAGATATGAGTCTCGAAAATACCCTTTTTGCATATTTTATGCACTACCCAAAATTATGCATGTGCATGCATGCATATCGACTACTCGCGCTTTACGTAATAATTAATTACGTAATAAATTACTATACAAGCGTTATAGTAACAATTAATCAGTATTTTCTCCTTACTGAAAATAAAACATCGTACTTTATATTATTCTTCAATAATACAAAACATAAATAAGTCCCCGGGTCTTACAATACTCCCCCCCTTAAAATAGTTTCGACCTCGAAACTTAAGGGTCTACAAACAACTCGGGATGTGATTTCCGCATTTTATCCTCTAATTCCCAAGTCGCATCGCCCGTAGCTTGATTCCATACAACCTTCACTAAGGATACTTCCTTGTTCCTCAAGCGTTTGGTGCTTTTGTCGACGATCTTGATGGGCGGCATTTCCATCGTTAGATCATCCTTCAGCTGAATATCATCAGGTTCAATCACATGAGAATTATCAGCCATATACCTCCGAAGTTGCGACACATGCAGCACATCATGTATGTTGGATAGGAACGGCGGTAAGGCAATCCTATACGCCACGGGTCCAACACGCTCCGTAATCTGGTACGGTCCGATAAACTTTGGAGTAAGCTTCTTTGACTTGATCGCCCTTCCGACACCTGTCATCGGGGTAACCCGCAAGAAGACATGATCTCCAGCTTGAAACTCCAACTCCTTCCTGCGATTGTCAGCATAACTTTTCTGACGACTCTGCGAAACCCTCATCTTCTCTTGGATTCGCTTCACCTCTTCTGTGGTTTTCTGAACTAATTCAGGTCCAACAATCAAGTTCTCCCCATCTTGATGCCAGCACAAGGGTGTACGGCACCTCCGACCATACAACGCTTCATAAGGGGCCATCCCTATGCTTGCATGAAAGCTGTTGTTGTAAGTGAACTCGATCAATGGCAACATCTCATCCCAGCTGCCTTTGTGATCCAGCACACAAGATCTTAGCAAATCCTCCAAGGATTGGATGGTCCTCTCGGTTTGCCCATCCGTCTGTGGATGATAAGCGGAACTCAATTTCAACCTGGTTCCCAAAACCCGCTGCAAAGCTTCCCAGAAACGCGAGGTAAACCTCGGGTCTCTGTCCGACACAATGCTAGATGGCACACCGTGCAAGCGTACAATCTCAGCAATGTATATCTCCGCCAACCTCTCTACCTTGTAGTTCAGATTGATTGGCACGAAGTGAGCAGTCTTCGTCAATCGATCAACTACAACCCAAATTGCATCCAACTTCCTTCGTGTAAGCGGCAACGCCGTCACGAAGTCCATGGAAATGCTATCCCATTTCCACTCCGGGACATCCAATGACTGCAGCTTTCCTGCTGGTTTCTGATGTTCCACCTTCGCCTTCTGACACGTCAAACATGTCGACACATACTCAGCTACTTGTTTCTTCATCCCAGGCCACCAGAAATGAAGTTTCAAGTCCTGATACATCTTATTCATCCCCGGATGAATACTCAATCTGCTTTTGTGACCTTCATCCAAGATCAGCTTCCTCATTACTGCATCATTGGGTACACAAACTCGTCCCTTACAACGCAGAATATTGTCGTTCCCAATAGCGAACTCAGACGCTTTTCCTTGTGCCACAAGCTTGCGCCATTCAATCAACCCTTCATCGGTCTCTTGTTTCGACTTTATCTCATCCAAGAGTCCACTAGACACCGTCACCATTCCAAAGCTCAGCTTCCCCGGTGCGAGTTCAACATTCAAACTCAGATCACGGAAAGCCTCCAACAATTCTAACTCCTTGACCATCAACGAGGATACATGTATAGCCTTTCGACTCAGAGCATCAGCTACAACATTGGTCTTCCCCGGATGATACTGTAATGAGAACTCATAGTCTTGCAGAAACTCCATCCACCGTCTCTGCCTCATGTTCAGATCCTTCTGATCAAACAAGTACTTCAAACTCTTGTGATCACTATAGATCGTGAACGTACTGCCATACAAGTAATGTCTCCAGATCTTGAGAGCATACACTATAGCAGCCAACTCCAAATCATGCGTAGGGTAATTCTTCTCATGGACTTTCAACTGTCGCGAAGCATAAGCAATCACCCTCTTCTCTTGCATCATCACACAACCCAAACCATTATGCGACGCATCACAGTACACGTCGTATGGTTCTCCCTCCTTTGGCAAAGCTAGTACAGGTGCGGTGGTCAACCGCTTCTTCATTTCTTGGAAGCTAGCCTCACACTTCTCCGTCCACGCAAACGGTTGATCCTTCTTTGTCAAATGAGTCAACGGTGCAGTCAACTTGGCGTAATCCTTCACGAAACGCCGATAGTAGCCAGCAAGCCCAACAAAACTTCTGATATCACTTGCTGTCTTCGGTTGTTCCCATGCCAAAACTGATTCAATTTTGCTGGGGTCCACTGCCACACCTTTGCTAGATATGACATGACCAAGGAACTTCACTTCCTCCATCCAGAACTCACACTTTCCTCCATTAGCATAGAGTTCCTTCTTCCGCAACACCTCTAGCACTTGACGTAAATGCTCCTCATGTTCCTCCTTACTCTTCGAGTAAATTAGAATATCGTCTATGAACACCACCACGAACTTGTCCAAGAATGGCCTGAACACACGGTTCATGTAGTCCATAAAAACTGCGGGTGCATTAGTAACTCCAAATGGCATCACGAGATATTCATAATGTCCATATCGAGTTCTGAATGCCGTCTTCTGAATGTCAGCCTCCTTCACCCGAATCTGGTGATACCCTGATTTCAGATCAATCTTCCGAGAAAACAACTGCTCCCCGAAGTTGGTCCATCAAGTCGTCTATCTGAGGCATCGGATAACGATTCTTCACTGTCACCTTGTTTAGTTGTCGGTAATCTACACACAACCTGGACCTCCCGTCCTTCTTCTTTACCAACAACACTGGCGCTCCCCAAGGAGACACACTCGGTCGAATAAATCCCTTTGAAGAGAGATCATCCAACTGTTTTGCCAATTCCATCAATTCCGCTGGTGCCATCCGATACGGCGCCATCGATATCGGTCCCGTGCCGGGCATGATGTCAATGGAGAACTCTGTCTCCCTTACTGGTGGCAATCCGGGCACATCCTCCGGAAAAACATCCACATAGTCTTGCACTATCGAGATGTTCTGTACATCACTATTGTTTCTTGCTTCCGCCACGATAGAGTTCACGAACGCCGGTGAACCCTTCTTCAAATGGTACGAATTCAAATAATCCGTAACTCCTGAATCCGGAAATACCACGGCCTTGTTAGCACAATCCAAAAGAACATGATATTGCGCCAACCAGTCCATCCCCAGAATCACATCGAGCTCTTTAAGCCCTAAACATATAAGGTTTGCAAGGAACTTCCGATCCTCGTAAACCAACGGACATTTCAAGCATGTCGTGCGAGTAACTAAGCGATCGGCAGCAGGGGTTGTCACCACCATATCGAAAAGTAACTCTGAGGTTAGCAACCCTATTTTCTTCGCACACTCATCAGATATAAACGAGTGCGTAGCACCCGAATCAAACAAAACCATCAAGGAGATACCAGCAATAGTACACGTACCCTGAATAAGATCTTCAACACCCTCAGCTTGCTTGCCAGTAACAGCAAAGACACGTCCCTTAGCAACTGGACGTCCCCCCCTTGCCGTATTCAACACAGGTTCAGCTTTTGGCGCATCAGGACAGTTTGTCGAGATGTGCCCCGTCTTCTGGCACTTCCAGCAAGTAATCTCTTTCCCACATTCATTGGCATAGTGCCCTTTCTCATTACACTTGAAACAAGTAACATCTTCTCTCGGAGTTTTTGCTCCGACTTTGGTAGATGATGTCCTACCAGTTGCATTCTGATAAGGCTTCTTCTGACCAGCCCTACCCTTTTCAGTCTTCTCAGCTTGTTTCTGACCAGACCTGATTGGCCCTCCACTTTCCTGTCGGTTCCCTCGACGATTCTTCATGACCTCAACCTCGCGAGACTTCTCAACCAGTTGTTGAAAGACTCTAACTCCCAAAGGTCTGACGGACTCCTCAATTTCATCCCTCAAACCAATCATGAAACGGTTGCAGAGATACCCTTCATCAACTTGTTCTCGGAAGAAGCGAAAGTACTTCGACAGACTCTCCAGCTTGGCTGCATATTCCCCAACAGTCATGCTTCCTTGTTTCAGTCTGAGGAAACGGTTCTCCATATCATCTCTTGCAGTCTCTGGAAAGTACTTGTTCAGAAAAGCTGTTTTGAATGAATCCCAGGTAATAGCCACCTGGTTAGTCGTCATCAACAGCCTGGTGCTCCTCCACCAGTACTCTGCATCCCCTTTCAGCATGAAGGTAGCGAGATTCACCTTCTCTCCATCAGTTGTGTGCAAAGCTTCCAAAATCTTTTCCAGCTCTTGGATCCAAAGATCCGCTTTCTCGGGTTCAACTTCCCCTTCAAACTTTGGCGGGTTCTGCCGATTGAAATCAGTTCTCATCCTGACCTGATCCTGGTTCAGCTCCCGTTCCAACCTCTGCGCCCTTCTGGCATGTTCTTCAGCCTCTCTCTGAGCTTGGGCAGCGGCCATCGTAACACTAGCATTGGCCTGCTGAGCCACCACTTGGGCCAATTGAGCCATGGCCTGAGCGAGCTGAGCGTTAGTTGGGTCCTGTCTAGGAGGCATGATGTCAAACCTGCTTGTTGATAAAACCACAACCAAACGTCAGTTCCTCAGTCAGAGAGATCATCTAACAGTAAAAACTTTCAACCAAAGCATCATGGCATTGATACTCCACTCCAAATAAGATCACACTTCAAACATCTTAGCAAACAAGTCTACCCAATCTCACCGCGAAGTTTTGAAAACATATTTATCAAACAAAACACCACGAGTTCGGAAACTCGTAAGCCCAAAACCCTTAGTGCTCTGGTTTCTCAACCGGAGCTCTGATACCACAGTGTAACGCCCCGATTTCTCGGACGTCACGAAAAACCAAAAATCATGATTTTCACAAAGAATTTTCGCCGTCCATTTATTAATCTTCATTAAATGACAAAGATCCAATTATTACGAAAGTTCTCAGCGTTAAATATAAATCAAATAAACAAATGTGCGAGTAAGGAAAACGAACGATTGATATAAATCCAATAACTGAAATAATGTACGGTGGCCACACCCATGTGTGTAAACAAAACCACCCTAGTAATCTGACAAAATTGTTTACATTTGAAAATCAACTACAAGTACTTCAAAGTAAAATAAAAGCTCCAAAAATAAAACAGCGCTCTCAACCCAATCAAGGCCACTCGTTGCAGTCTGCATCTTCTCTGGCCCACATGTTGGAAGGCTCCGGCGTCTCCTCTCCTGGCTTCGGAAGCTCAACTTTCATGTCCAGGTTCCACTGCCTCAATGCCTCCAAGCTCCACCCAAACCCTAATGGTACGAGATCCATGAGTCCCTGATTCAGCTCTTGCTCGGGTGGTGCAATGGGGCTCACCGGCTCCTCCTTCGGCACCAAAAGTCCCTCTGTCGGATTCCGGTACTCGGAAGTCACTGAAGGCTCGCTCCCCTCGCCTGACTCGTAGCCTGGCCCCTCACTAGGGTCCGACTCCGAACCGCTGAGAAAATCCATCCCTAAGGGGAGTCCAAAATGGAAGGGTGCGTGAGGAAACCGAATCTTCCCTCTGATAGGCTGAGTCTCAACAATCTGCCCAGCTTGGTCTCTTTTGAAGATGGTCGCGCCGCCGACGTACACGTTCTTCTCCTGGCGGTAGTCGACACCCCAGGCTGTGTCCTCATCAAAACTATGGAGATAAATCTCCCAGTCCTGATCCACTAGCTCCTTCCGGATCACCATCTGTTGGCGTTAAGCGCCCAAACAACAAATAGCAAATAGAGAGGGTCAACTTCTGACTCTCAAATATCTCTAGTCTCTAGCATGTTATAGACAATATAATATCATCATTAATCAACAGAACATAACTAAAAGGTTAATCACATAGCCTAAGTTTCAGTTAGTCTATGCGTCCTCACTTTTCACACAACCACCTTTCACCTTGGATCCAACACCATTCATCCAGCAGACGAACAACACCATGAGCAAAGCTCACAACATCATGGCGTTCCTTGGAACGACCACAGCACACCATGGGTCAGACACCCACAAGTCATAACATCACGGTTCAAACCGCATTCACCCTCGCGTGCAAGTTATCCGTTTTGTCTCTAACGGAACCACTGTTCTCATGGTTCATAGTCCTAACCAGACCTATGTTCCACTAATCATAATTTACTTGCATGCGAGTAAACATCATAAAATCCTAGTCTCATGTTACTACTTCAAGTAAATAGACAGGCATTTTATCTCATGTTATTGGAATTAAATAACATCATGCATAATTTCACTTAGCAAATAAGGCATACTTGAACTAGCATACATCAACTAACTAGTTCTATAGCATACTAAGAATTTATCATATTAACTTAGTAATAAATCATACATCATATCATCACTTAGCATAATATTGAATACTAATACTAAGCATGTTATCAACCACACTCGCATACAACTTCACATGCAGGAAAGCAGTAAGACTTCTCTAGACGGAAGTGCCCTCACCTTGGCTACGCTTTCCACGCGAGATCGAGTACGTTCGATCTAACCTTTCCGTGCGCGAACCTGCACGGACCAACAAACTAGGGTTAGAATTTGAAGGAAAAAGGAGCCTCATTTCCCCCCTTCAAATATTCGAACCCCATCCCCTAAAACCAAACAATATTTCATCTTCTTCTTGTAAACAAGAAGAAAAAAAACTTGAGTTCACTACTTCCCGAAGGAAGCAGAGCTTAGTTACTATAGGAATTATTTCCTATAGAGGTCAAGAAGAACTCTGGAGAGGGAGAGATAGAGACTCACAAAAATTTGGAGAGCTCTGAGTTGTGATTTTCCCTTCACTAGAGACTCCTATTTATAGTGGAGGGTGTGGAGGTGAAAATACAATAAAACCCTTATTTTCAGCCCAAGCCCAGGGTTAAAATATAATTTTAATAAACTTTAATTCAAATTAATTACTTAATCACCAAGAAAAATCAAAATATCCCAAGATCCCCTCCAAGATGCCTTGGCCGCCCCCCTCATCTTGGTAGTTAGGATATTTTTCTGATTTTCTCTTCAATTAAACCCTCAAATCAAGGAAAATTGGTTTAAATTTCAAAATAAAGCCCTAAACCCTAGCAACTAGAGTTTTCGGCCACTCTCTCTCTCCTTAACCAATTTTCAAAAATTAAAAACCTTCCATATTAGTTTAAATAAAATCTGAATTTATTTTTTCTTTTTTTAAAATAAAGATGACCCAAAGCATTTATTTCATTATAAAATATCTCCAATATCTTTGCCCTTTTAAACCAAATTTTCGGCCAACATAAAAAAAAGGTATATCTCCAATTTTCAAATCCTATCTTCTCAAAATAAATTAATTCAAAATAAAAATCTGATTTAAATAAATTCCCATAACACTTTATATTTATTTAATAAATAAATAAAACTCCTCCTCCAATATAATAGATATGAGTCTCGAAAATTCCCTTTTTGCATATTTTATGCACTACCCAAAATTATGCATGTGCATGCATGCATATCGACTACTCGCGCTTTACGTAATAATTAATTACGTAATAAATTACTATACAAGCGTTATAGTAACAATTAATCAGTATTTTCTCCTTACTGAAAATAAAACATCGTACTTTATATTATTCTTCAATAATACAAAACATAAATAAGTCCCCGGGTCTTACATACTTCCCTCTGAGTTCAGAATCAGAAGATTCAACGGTCAGAGGATCTGTGCTTTCCCTCTGACTCTAATCAACCGGCTTCACAAGTTCCAACATGAAGCATTCCCCTGATCAGAAGTCTCCTAGGTTTAAAGGTCAAGTCACTATCCAAGTACAAAAGCAAATGTAATATCCTGAAGACCTACCTAACATTCTCAGCCACAGCAGAAGCTGGAATTTCCAGAACTGCCCTCCAACGGTAGCATTTCCATGCAGCGTTCAAACCCTAATCCTTGGAGTATAAATAGAGGCTAAAGATTGAAAGATGCGGTTGGAAGAATTACACACGCGCAAGCTATATTCAAAAACCTTCTAAGCATTCTTTCATCTGAATTCATTGTGTTTACTATTAGCTTTTCAGAAGCAAATCTCTTGTAAACATTCTTTCTTAAACAATTTGTTTAGTTACCTTTAGGAGATCAGGGTTGATCGGATCCTAGAGAAGACTAAGAGAGTGAATCTTAGTGTAATTGTTAGTCACTTGTAGGTTTCAAGTGCAGTTGTAACACTTTACCTGATTAGTGGATTGCCTTCATTCTAAGAAGGAAGAAATCACCTTAACGGGTGGACTGGATTAGCTTGAGGGATTTATCAAGTGAACCAGGATAAAAATCCTTGTGTGCTTTTCTATCTCTTATCTTTAGCATTTAGTTATCGAAAGATTTGTTAAAATCTTTAAGGTGGAAGTTTTATCTTGAAAACGTTATTCAAACCCCCCCCCTTTCTACCGTTTTTTATACCTTCAATTGGTATCAGAGCGCAAGTTCTGATTACCACACCTAACAGTGTTCAGTGATCCGGGCCGGTGTGAAAAACAATGGCTACCACCAGTGAAACTCAAAGAGATGGTTACAATGAAAAGCCTCCCATGTTCGACGGTCAAAGGTTCGAATATTGGAAAGATAGACTTGAAAGTTTCTTTCTGGGTTTTGATGCAGATCTCTGGGATATTATTGTGGATGGCTATGAGCGTCCAACTGATGAAGAAGGCAAGAAGATCCCAAGGTCAGAGATGACTGCACATCACAAAGCTAGAGCAATTCTTCTAAGTGCTATCTCTTATGAAGAGTACCAGAAGATTACAGATCGTGAGTATGCAAAAGGCATTTTTGAATCCCTGAAGATGTCTCATGAAGGAAACAAGAAAGTCAAAGAATCAAAGGCATTATCTTTGATCCAAAAGTATGAATCCTTCATCATGGAGCCAAACGAGTCCATTGAAGAAATGTTTTCCAGATTTCAGTTGCTTGTAGCTGGAATACGACCTCTCAACAAGAGCTACACAACGAAAGATCATGTCATAAGGGTCATCAGAAGTCTTCCTGAAAGCTGGATGCCCTTGGTGACTTCAATAGAGCTCACAAGAGATGTCGAGCATATGAGTTTAGAAGAACTCATCAGCATACTGACGTGCCATGAGCTGAAGCGCTCAGAGATGCAAGATCTGAGGAAGAAGTCAATAGCCTTAAAATCCAAATCTGAGAAGGCTAAAGCAGAGAAGCCAAAAGCTCTTCAAGCTGAAGCAGAAGAATCTGAAGAAGCATCAGAAGATTCTGATGAAGATGAGCTGACTCTGATCTCTAAAAGACTCAACCATATCTGGAAGCATAGGCAGAGCAAGTACAAAGGCTGTGGAAAGGCTAAAGGAAAGTCTGAATCCTCAGGTCAGAAGAAGTCCTCAATTAAGGAAGTCACATGCTTTGAGTGCAAGGAATCAGGGCACTATAAAAGTGACTGTCCAAAATTAAAGAAGGACAAGAGGCCAAAGAAGCACTTCAAGACCAAGAAAAGTCTGATGGTGACTTTTGATGAATCAGAGTCAGAGGATGTTGACTCTGATGGTGAAGTCCAAGGACTCATGGCCATTGTCAAAGACAAAGGAGCAGAGTCAAAGGAAGCTGTTGACTCTGACTCAGAATCAGAAGGAGATCCTAATTCTGACGATCAAAATGAGGTATTCGCTTCTTTCTCAACCTCTGAACTGAAACATGCTTTGTCTGATATTATGGATCAGTATAACTCTTTATTGTCTAAGCATAAGAAGCTGAAAAAGAACTTATCTGTTGTCTCTAAAACTCCTTCTGAACATGAGAAAATCATTTCTGATTTGAAAAATGATAACCGTGCTTTAGTAAATTCTAACTCTGTGCTTAAGAAACAAATTGCTAAGTTAGAAGAAGTTATTGCTTGCGATGCCTCTGATAGTAAGCATGAATCTAAGTATGAAAAATCTTTTCAAAGATTCCTGGCTAAAAGCGTTGATAGAAGCTTGATGGCTTCATTGATCTATGGCGTGAGCAGAAATGGAATGCATGGCATTGGCTATTCTAAACCAATTAGAAATGAGCCTTCTGTGCCTAAAGCTAAATCTTTGTATGAATGCTTTGTTCCCTCTGGTACCATATTGCGTGATCCTTTACCTGCTGAAGTTGCTAAACCTCCTCTTAAAAAGGGATCTTTCTCCATGTCTAAATATCATGCAAAAATTCCTTTACATTATCATGGTGAGAAACCCAAGGTGATCAGAACCTCTGGGGTAACTAACAAGAGAGGACCCAGAAAGTGGGTACCTAAGGATAAGATTATCTATGTTGCAGATATCCTTGATAGCTCCATTGAAACACCGGTCATGGTATCTGGACAGTGGATGCTCGCGTCACATGACGGGAGAAAGGCGTATGTTCCAAGAGCTAAAACTTAAGCCTGGAGGTGAAGTTGGCTTTGGTGGCAACGAAAAGGGTAAAATTGTTGGTATTGGTACTATTTGTGTAGATAATAGTCCATGCATTGACAATGTTTTATTGGTAGACGGCTTAACTCATAACTTATTGTCTATAAGTCAATTAGCTGACAAGGGTTATGATGTTATCTTTAATCAAAAGTCCTGCCGGGTTGTAAGTCAGATCCATGGCTCTGTTCTATTTAACAGCAAGAGGAAGAACAACATTTATAAGATCAGATTATCTAAGTTGGAGGCTCAGAATGTGAAGTGCCTTCTGTCTGTTAATGAAGAGCAATGGGTATGGCATAGACGATTAGGGCATGCCAGTATGAGAAAGATTTCTCGGCTGAGCAAGCTAAACCTTGTCAGGGGCTTGCCCACTCTGAAGTTCTCTTCAGACGCTCTTTGTGAAACATGTTAGAAAGGCAAATTCACAAAAGTCTCTTTCAAGGCAACGAATGTTGTCTCAACCTCAAGGCCGTTGGAACTTCTGCATATCGACCTTTTTGGACTAGTGAAAACTGAGTCTATAGGTGGCAAGAGATATGGGATGGTCATTGTTGACGACTATAGCTGCTGGACATGGGTAAAGTTTCTAACCCGCAAGGATGAGTCTCATGCTGTGTTCTCTACCGTCATAGCCCAAGTGCAAAATGAGAAGGCTTGTAGGATTGTGCGTGTCAGAAGTGACCATGGTGGAGAGTTTGAGAATGACAAGTTTGAGAGTCTGTTTGATTCCTATGGAATTGCACATGATTTCTCTTGTAACAGAACTCCTCAACAAAATGGTGTGGTTGAGAGGAAGAACATAACTCTTCAGGAGATGGCTAGAACCATGATTTCTCTGGCATGGCTAAGCACTTTTGGGCAGAGGCAGTCAACACAGCGTGTTACATTCAGAACAGAATCTCTGTGAGACCAATTCTGAATAAGACTCCCTATGAATTGTGGAAGAACATAAAACCCAACATTTCTTACTTTCATCCTTTTGGTTGTGTTTGTTATGTTCTTAATACTAAGGATAGATTGCATAAATTTGATGCTAAGTCTTCTAAATGTCTATTACTTGGTTACTCTGAGAGATCTAAAGGTTTTAGATTTTATAATACTGATGCTAAAACTATTGAAGAATCTATTCATGTTAGATTTGACGATAAGCTTGACTCTGACCAGTCAAAGCCAGTTGAGAAATTTGCAGATTTAAGTATAAATGTTTTTGACAAAGGCAAAGCTCCAGAGGAAGCTGAGCCAGAGGAAGATGAACCAGAAGAAGAAGCTGGTCCCTCTGATTCACAAACTCTGAAGAAGAGCAGAATCACTGGAATTGATTCTGGGTAACAAAGACGAACAAGTCAGAACCAGATCAGCCTTCAGACCCTCTGAAGAGACCCTACTTAGTCTGAAAGGATTGGTGTCCTTAATTGAACCCAAGTCAATTGATGAAGCTCTTCAGGACAAGGACTGGATTCTGGCCATGGAAGAAGAATTGAATCAATTCTCCAAGAATGATGTTTGGAGCCTAGTGAAGAAGCCTGAAAGTGTCCATGTAATTGGAACAAAATGGGTGTTCAGAAGCAAGTTGAAAGAGAAAGGAGATGTAGTCAGAAACAAGGCAAGGCTAGTCGCCCAAGGCTACAGCCAGCAGGAAGGAATAGACTACACAGAAACATTTGCTCCAGTAGCAAGACTAGAAGCAATCAGACTGTTGATCTCTTTGTCAATGAATCACAACATAATTCTACATCAGATGGATGTTAAGAGTGCCTTCCTAAATGGATACATATCAGAGGAAGTCTACGTTCATCAACCCCCAGGTTTTGAGGATGAGAAGAACCCAGACCATGTGTTCAAGTTGAAGAAATCAATCTATGGTCTGAAGCAAGCTCCCAGAGCAAGGTATGAGAGACTCAGCTCATTCCTTCTGGGGAATAAGTTTGTAAGGGGTAAAGTAGATACAACTCTCTTTTGCAAAACTTACAAAGATGATATCTTAATAGTGGAAATTTATGTTGATGATATTATATTTGGTTCTGCTAATCAATCTCTATGCAAAGAATTTTCTGAGATGATGCAGGCTGAATTTGAGATGAGTATGATGGGAGAACTCAAGTACTTTCTGGGAATACAAGTTGATCAAACACCAGAAGGAACATATATCCATCAGAGCAAGTACACTAAAGAACTTCTGAAGAAGTTCAATATGCTGGAATCTACAGTGGCCAAGACTCCAATGCATCCTACATGCATTCTGGAGAAAGAAAATGCAAGTGGTAAAGTTTGTCAGAAGCTCTATCGTGGTATGATAGGATCACTTCTATACTTAACTGCATCTAGGCCAGATATATTGTTTAGTGTTCATTTATGTGCTCGTTTCCAATCAGATCCAAGGGAAACCCACTTAACTGCTGTTAAGAGGATCCTAAGGTATCTGAAAGGCACCACTAACCTTGGCTTGATGTATAAGAAAACATCAGAGTATAAGCTATCAGGTTATTGTGATGCTGATTATGCTGGAGATAGAACAGAGAGAAAAAGCACTTCTGGAAATTGTCAATTTCTGGGAAGCAACTTAGTCTCATGGGCAAGCAAGAGGCAATCAACTACTGCACTATCAACTGTAGAGGCAGAATATATCTCAACAGCAATATGAAGCACTCAGATGCTCTGGATGAAACATCAGCTGGAGGATTAATAAATCCTAGAGAGCAATATCCCAATCTATTGTGATAACACTGCTACAATTTCATTGAGTAAGAATCCTATCTTACATTCAAGGGAAAAGCACATTGAGGTAAAGTATCACTTTATTAGAGATTATGTACAGAAGGGCGTACTTCTTTTGAAGTTTGTTGATACTGACCATCAATGGGCAGATATCTTTATAAAGCCCTTAGCAGAGGATAGATTTAATTTCATTCTGAAAAATCTGAATATGGACTTTTGTCCAGCATGAAGATGGATCAGAACCTCTGACTATGATGCTTCTTCATCAGAAGATGTCTAGTCCAGAAGGTAACTCTATTAGAGTTTATGTACCCATTGGTGCTGACTCTGAAGCTGAGACAGTAAACGTGTGTTAGTATCTATGACACATAGTTCCTCATGCCCGTGCTGACAGTCTGTTGTAATGAGTGTTGATGTGCTTCTCTCCTGTGTGTGATAGGTGTATTTACTGTTACTATCTATCTTTAATTTTTAGCCGTTGATTTTAAGTTGCTTTTTGAATCAACAACGGTTATTTGTCAAAACTCACTATACACACACGATCTCCTACACTTACGGTTTTACACTCTCTCTCTTCAATTTTTCAAAACTTCTTACCCACGATCTCTCTCGCTCTCTATTCATCCTTCACCTTCAACCCAAAACCTTCAACCAACTCAAAAAGGGTGAGACAAACCAGAACTGAAGCTGCCGATGCAACCAGGTTCCCTCACATGGTAGTAGGTCAAGCTACATGCCAATTGGGTCCTGAAAATCCAAATCAAGGTCAAGCGTCAGAGAAGATGATCCTAATCGCAGAACGGGGCTGTGCCGTTCACTGCGTTTATGCTCCTGAAGAACTCCAAGTACTTGCAGAATGGAGATTCGACCTAGACAACATTGCTGCAAATGGGTATGACCTGCGTCCTGAAGTTCAAGCTCAGGGATGGGAAGAGTACTTCATCAGGCTCAGAGGACCAATTTATGACAAATTGTTCAAGGAATTCTGGAAGCATGCCGACTGCGATGACACTCAAGTGGTCTCCTACATTGTTGGAAGGAGGATTATCATCACTGAGAAGTCGATTGTGAATCTGCTGGGTGCAGACACTGGAAATGGGTATCGATTTCAACTTACAGAATCGAAGCTGAAACCCAGAACCAAGGATGAAACCAACAAGGCTTTGTACACCACCTACAAACCGGGCAAGAGTGACTATAGGGTGGTGGATCTTCATCCCAAGCTCAGAATCTGGCACAAGATTCTGCTTCACTGCATCAATCAAAGGCCGAAGGGTAGCTCTCCTGACTACATCAACTTCTGCCAGAAGGCGATGTTATTCTTCATTCAAGATAAGAAGAAGATCTGCCTCCCCTTCTTCTTGTTCTCTTACCTGAAGGAATGCATCAGGAAGTCTAGAACAACTGCCTCCATCAAGTCTGCCATCAAGTACATCCCCTTTGGGAGATTGCTTTCAGATCTCTTCATTGAAAGTAAATTCGTAGAAGATCTGATCAATGCAGGATGCACAGAAGATCTGTCCACAATAGTCAGTCATGTCTTCACTGCCACATCCTTGAAGAAGATGGGCTTGGTCAAGAAGAAAATTGCCCCTGCTCATGAAGATACGTCTGCTGAAATCAGACAAAGAAGGGTGCCTCTGAATGACTTCCCTCTGTGGACCCAAGCAGACAACCCAGAAGCAATATTGTGCTATATTGATGGTCTGAAGCAACAAGGATATGAAATTGATGTAGATGAGTTCTTCAGAAGTTTGCCACCAGCTCAAGAGTTTGACTCTCCTCCCAGGAAAGTTCAGAGGAAGATGGTCTTAGAAGAATCCTCTGAGGAGTCTGATGTTCCTCTGAAGAGGAAGAAGAAGGTTGACCTGCCTAAGAGGAAACATGCTGAAACCACCAAGCCAGAGGATGGTGATGATGGTGATAATGAAGATGGTCCTTCTCCTCCCAAGAAGAAGAAGAAACAAGTCAGAATCGTGGTGAAGCCTACACGTGTGGAACCTGCTGCTGCAGTCATCAGGATGGAGACTTCTGCCAGAGTGACTCAGTCTGCCGTGCGTACAAGTAAGTCTGCTATCATTGAATCTGATGATGACTTAAATTCTATTGATGCACTTCCCATTTCTACCCTCCTTAAACGCACCTCCACCCAACTCACTACTATCCCAGAGTCTCAACCAACTGCACAAACAACATCTCCACCAAATTCCCCAAGGTCTTCCTTTTTCCAACCTTCCCAACAAGAAACCCCTCTGTGGAATATGCTTCAAACCCCACGTCCAGATGAACCAACCTCACCCATCACAATCCAACAAGAACCCATAATTCTTGAACCCTCTGAGCATGAACCAATCATTCCTGCACAACCAGAACATGAACCCAGAACGTCTGATCACTCTGTCCGCAGAGCATGAGAACGTCCGGTTGCCAGAACCACTGATACAGATTCTTCCACTGCTTATACTCCTGTATCATTCCCAATCAACGTTGCTGACTCCTCACCTTCCAACAACTCTGGGTCACAACGTAAATTCATGGAGGTCAGAAAAGAAAAAGTGTCCGCCATCCCAGAGTATTACCTTACGGTCCCAAGCCCTAAGAGATACCCTGGACCTAGACCAGAACGTCTAGTTGACCCAGATGATCCTATCCCGGCTGACCCTTTGCATGAGGCAGACCCTTTAGCCCAACAAGCTCAACCTGACCCTGTCCATCAAGAGCCAATTCAACCAGAACCAAAACACTCTGTGTCTAACCACTATTCTGTTAGATCACCCCATCCTCTGGTTGAAACTTCTGAACCTCACCTTGGAGCCTCTGAACAAAATGTCCAAACCTTTGACATTGGATCTCCTCAAGGTGCTTCTGAGGCAAACAGTAGCAATCACCCAACTTCTCCTGAAACCAACCTCTCCATAGTTCCCTACAATTACCTCAGACCAACCTCTCTCTCTGAGTGCATTTATATTTTTAATCATGAAGCTTCATTGATGCTACGCAATATGCAAGGTCACACTGACCTGAGTGAGAATGCTGAATCTGTTGTTGAAGAGTGGAATAGTCTGAGTACTTGGTTAGTAGCTCAGGCTCCTATTATGATGAGGCATCTGACTGCAGAAATGGATCAGAGGATTGAGGCTGCTAGGCAGCGGTTTACAAGGAGAGTGGCTCTTCATGAACAACAACAAAGAAATAAGCTACTTGAAGCTGTTGAAGAGGCCAGAAGAAAGAAAGAGCAAGCAGAGGAAGCTGCACGTCAAGCAGCAGCTCAAGCTGAACAAGCACGATTAGAAGCTGAGAGACTTGAAGCTGAAGCTGAAGCCCTTAGATGCCAAGCACTTGCACCAGTGGTCTTTACTCCTACTGCTTCTGCTTCCATTCCAGCTCATCAATCTGCTCAGAATGTTCCTTCTAGCTCCACATAGTCAAGCTCTTCCAGACTCGATCTCATGGAACAACGTCTTGATACTCATGAGTCTCTGCTGATGGACATGAAGCAAATTCTTAAGGAACTTCTGCGTCGCTCTGACAAGCCCTAGTCTTAGGATCTCTTTGTTTCCTCTCTTAACTTAGTTTTATTTTAACTTCTTTTTATTTTCTTTAAGTTACTTTAGTTGTTATGCTTTTTTAGTTGTTGTTTATCATTGCACATACATATATATATATATTTATCACATTGTGTTTGCAAAATTTTCTTTTCTTTATTCATAATCATTATGCTTTTACATCATACATTTCCTTTTCCCTAAAATCTAGAATGGAGGATCCCTCCTCATTCTTCTGCACTCTTGGCGCTGCTCTGACCTCTCTTTCTCCAGACGATCCAATGAATACTGGATGTTGTTGAGATTGACGTTTAGCTCATCCCTCTCCAGAATCTCTTATGTCGTCTTGAGCTTCTTTTCTATGGTTTCCTTCTCTTCCAGCAGCCTCAGCTCAAGCTGGCTGAGTTCTTGAATTTCTTCCACGAAGGCAAGGAATTCCTTCAAGTCATTCTTCAGCTCTGGACAAAGGTCCTTTTCAAGCAGTGTCCTCGTCAGCTCTGGTATGGTCTTTGTACCATCTGGCTGTCTTATGTTAAGAAACAAGTCCTCCTCGAAGGCCTTTCTTCTGAGCTCTTCCAGTGCTACCATGTATTACGCCATTTTTCTTTTTATGGAATTGATCGAGTTGTGAAGCTTACCCTCCTCTAACTCGCTTTATATAAGCTTCATTCGCTTTATGGAAGTTATTGCTCCTACAGTTTCTCGAGGTGAAGTCCTTGGTAACTGAATTTCTCTTTACTCCCGTGGCCGGTGGTAAACGATTCTTATTTTGCATTAACTCCCTTTTTTTTACTTCGCGTAACTCTCACTCTTACCGCGTTTATTTCTCCATCTTTTCACTCAGACCTTCTCTGAGGGGGAGTACCTTGTACTTCAAGCTGAGTTTTTCACAGCCCATACTTTTTGCTTATGACAAAAAGGGGGAGTACACCTAGTAGTTTTTGATGTGTAAGTGTGATTTATTTTGGAGAATTTTAGAGTTCCACTTTTATGACCATAGATGTGCCATTGGGCAAATACAAGGAATACATTTCACTTCTTCTGAAGTGATTCTATTTGACTCTGATACCACTTAACGTTGACTCTGAATACTTATGCGCTCTGATTATTCTACTTCATCTATGTCATGCGCCTTCACTCTGAACTCTTACATTATTTAGCTCAGAATCTAGACATTTCTAACGCTTTCATTAAGTCTTAGATTCAGAGGGAGCTATACTCAGAATCAAGCTGTGACTTGGATTCAGAATGAGTAAAATAAACTATTCACATCAGGATAAGTCTTATTCTATATCTCTAAACTCTGAGTGAATTCAGTTTATTGTTTAAGAATTGTTCATCAAAATACTTAGTTTTGTCATCATCAAAAAGGGGGAGATTGTAAGATCAAGTTTTGATCGAGTAGTACAACTCTATGTTTTGATGATTACAAGTTAACATTTAAGTATGAACAATTATGGTACTCTAACGTGTTTTTCTGAGTGTGCTATTTACAGGCTCTGACCTCAATTCAATCTCACACAAATCAGAAGCACTGTGCATAAAGAGGGACCCAAACAACGCTTTCGCAACATCTATGTTCACTATGAACAGTAGAAATGCTTCAGAAGATCTGAAGTTATACAAGCTCTGATATGGACTCAGTCACTTGAAGTTCTGAAGATCCAGAAGTTCTGATAACCAAGAAACTCTGAAGGTTCAGATGTTCTGATGGTGTAGAAGACTCTGAAGATCCAGAAGCTGAATAGTGGAAACTCTGACGTCTAGAAGCAAGAAACTCTGAAGACCATGTACTTCCCTCTAAGTTTAGAATCAGAAGATACAACGGTCAGAGGATCTGTGCTTTCCCTCTGACTCTGATCAACCGGCTTCACAAGTTCCAACATGAAACATTCCCCTGATCAGAAGTCTCCTAGGTTTAAAGGTCAAGTCACTATCCAAGTACAAAAGCAAATGTACTATCCTGACGACCTACCTAACATTCTCAGCCACAGCAGAAGCTGGAATTTCCAGAACTGCCCTCCAACGGTAGCATTTCCATGCAGCGTTCAAACCCTAATCCTTGGAGTATAAATAGAGGCTAAAGATTGAAAGATGCGGTTGGAAGAATTACACACGCGCAAGCTATATTCAAAAACCTTCTAAGCATTCTTTCATCTGAATTCATTGTGTTTACTATTAGCTTTTCAGAAGAAAATCTCTTGTAAACATTCTTTCTTAAACAGTTTGTTTAGTTACCTTTAGGAGATCAAGGTTGATCGGATCCTAGAGAAGACTAAGAGAGTGAATCTTAGTGTGAGCTAAGTCAGTGTAATTGTTAGTCACTTGTAGGTTTCAAGTGCAGTTGTAACACTTTACCTGATTAGTGGATTGCCTTCATTCTAAGAAGGAAGAAATCACCTTAACGGGTGGACTGGATTAGCTTGAGGGATTTATCAAGTGAACCAGGATAAAAATCCTTGTGTGCTTTTCTATCTCTTATCTTTAGCATTTAGTTATCATAATATTTTTTAAAATCTTTAAGGTGGAAGTTTTATTTTGAAAATGTTATTCAAACCCCCCCTTTCTACCGTTTTTCATACCTTCAGCAGTTGGATGATTTATCCTCAAAGGGATTCATTCGACCTAGTTTATCGCCATGGCGTGCACCTCTGCTGTTGGTAAAGAAGAAGGATGGGAAATCCAGATTGTGTGTAGATTACTGACTGCTGAATAAGGTGACAGTGAAGAACCGTTATCCGATGCCTCGGATAGACGACCTAATGGATCAACTTCGAGGAGCGGTGATTTTCTCGAAGATAGATCTAAAGTCAAGATACCATCAGATTCGAGTCAAGGAATCTGACATCCAGAAGACAGCGTTCAGAACTCGATACGGGCATTATGAGTACCTGGTGATGCCGTTCGGAGTTACTAATGCACCTGCAGTGTTTATGGACTACATGAACAGAGTGTTCAGACCATTTCTGGACAAGTTCATGGTAGTGTTCATTGATGACATTTTGATCTACTCGAAGAGTAGAGAGGAGCATGAAGGGCATTTGCGCCAGGTGTTGGGCGTATTGCGGGAGAAGCAGCTGTATGCTAATGGCTCAAAGTGTGAGTTCTGGATGGAAGAGGTGAAATTCTTGGGTCATGTCATATCTAGTCAGGGTGTGGCTGTAGACCCTAGCAAGATTGAGACAATTCTGTCATGGGAGCAACCCAAGACAGCAGGTGACATCAGGAGTTTTGTTGGACTCGCTGGCTATTATAGGAGATTCGTCAAGGACTACGCAAAGTTGACTTCTCTGTTGACTCAGTTGACAAAGAAGAATCAACCTTTTGCGTGGTCGGAGAAATGTGAGGCTAGTTTTCAGGAGTTGAAGAAGCGATTGACTACCGCTCCCATACTAGCTTTACCCAAAGAAGGAGAACCTTATGATGTGTATTGTGATGCGTCACACAACGGGTTGGGATGCGTGATGATGCAGGACAAGAAGGCAATTGCCTATGCTTCAAGGCAATTGAAGACTCATGAGAAGAACTACCCCACGCACGATTTGGAGTTAGCTGCTATAGTTTATTCTCTCAAGATTTGGAGACACTATCTCTATGGCAGTACGTTCACGATCTACAGTGATCATAAGAGCTTGAAATACTTATTTGATCAAAAGGATCTGAACATGAGACAGCGAAGGTGGATGGAATTCCTACAAGACTATGAGTTCGCTCTACAGTATCATCCGGGGAAAAGTAATGTTGTAGCTGACGCTCTCAGTCGGAAGGCTATACATGTGTCCTCAATGATGGTCAAGGAGTTAGAACTGTTGGAGGCTTTCCGAGACCTGAGCTTGGACGTTAAGCTTGTAAGGCCCAAGTTTTTAAACTTATGCCAAGTAAATAGAATCCTATTCACGATTAGGGTTGATGTATCGTGAAGGGAAACCTGAACTAGAGTTTACCAAATGAAATAAATTTATGAAGGAGAAAGTTCAGGAAAAGTCAAAGGATTGTATCGAAGTCGATTTAAGTTATAGCACGATCGTTATACGCCGAAACTTAGGTCAGAAACCCTAGTATATAGCTAGTTTTCACTTTTAGGCACGATGGAAGTTAATTCCAAAAATCTTCAGAGAAATGTTAGAACTTCTCTTTTTCCATATATCACAATCGTTTCGAGGCAAAACTCTAGGATCTACGAACGTCCGATTCCAATCATCGGAAGTTTGCTGAAACCGAAACCCTGGTATTTCAAAACCCTAGAATCACCCGACAATGAAGACTTTTTCTATTCAGAGCATCAAATGAAGATTCTACACGCGTACACCCATTTCTCTTGATGATTTCAATCTTTCTTCAGAAGGAAGTTTTCCATTCCGACATTCGATGCAAAAAGCAACTTATCGGGTAAAATAGTTTTATACCGATTATGCATTTGTCGCCAAAAATACAAGGAGACCTCTTTATAGTTTTGGAATTCTTTTGCCAAAACATATCTATTAATTCATGAAGAATGAAGCCGGAAAAATCAGATTCGCGAAACTTTCATTTTACCGCGTTTTGCCAACCTCTATATATAGCCAAGAAAGGAAGAAAAACACAAAAAAACTACCCATTTTCCCCACCCAAACCCGTGGCCAAGAGAAGAAGAAGGAGGAAGAGTTTTTCTTCATTACTTGCTTGATCGTCGATCAATCAGTTGCTGCTTCAAGGTTTCGAGGTATAGTCGCTAATCCTTACCTCTGATCGCTTTTTCCATAGCCTTTCTGTAGACTTTTCTGAGCTGATAGTTTTGAGGTTTTTGCAAAAATATCCTGAATATTTCATTTCTGATTCTAAACCTCTTCCTTATGTGCCCAAGATCACTTCTGCCGGATTAGATTTTCCGTTATGCCGCCGGATTTCCGCCGGAATCAATTTTAGCCTTAAATACCCATTTTTGGAGTTTTTGAAGTAAAGCTTCAACCTTTAGGCTGAAAACTATCGCCTTAGCTTAGTGCTAGTAGGATTAGTTGTCATAAACGTCGTTGGTGACGTCCCTGTCAAATTTGGTTTTTGGGATTTCAGTTTTGAAAATTCTAAGTTAAAAATCATGACCAAAATACCCCTGCGACAGTTTTTGATCCGATAATTTTTTCGAGTTCAGAATACCCTTAGTTACGGTTAATGATAGCATAGGAACCAAGTTTGATCGAAGAAAAATCGAGTCCCCTAATTACCTAAAGTGGCCAAACCTATTAGGGGAGGAGGAGGAAAATTTCCTTTTCCGAAAACTTGTCCGTTCGCGCTAGATTATCATACCTCGGAGTATGTACTACTTCGGGTAACCTTAGTGATGTATTGATAGCTTAGTTTCCGATAGATTCTGATAGTATTTCTGTGATTTTGCTTTAAAGGAGCTTTTGAGGAATTTCCTGAGGAGCAACGCTTTGCTTGTGAGGAAGAGTTTGAAGTTCACCCTGGAGAATCTACAGGTGAGGGCATCTCACTGAATCTCTAGTTAATACTTAGGGTCGATGCTTTCGACATTGTTTACTGTTTATGCACTGGATTGTGTGTGATTGGAAAATGTTTTCTGAGGCTTCAGCTGACAATGTAGATGATTCATCTACTGAATGTTTTTGAGATTGACTTACATGCTATGTGCTATGTGGGTAATCTAGGATGTGTGGTGCATGCTTTATATGCTAAGTGCTATGTGTTTATTCTGAGATGTATTGATATATGACATGTTGTTGACTGTGATGAGTTAATTATGCTTCTGTAATGAAATCTGAGATTCTGAGTAGTGAGAATAGCGGGCAGGTCATGCCGATTTTATTTTGAGAGTTTTGAGAAAGTTGATAGGACGAATGAGATTCGGGCCTTGTTATGATGTTTATGGATCGAGACATTCTCTGGAGTCATTTGGGGATTAGGAGATCCCGAGAACTTATAAGATTTTGCGATAAGTGTCGTCGGATCCAATCGTTGAGGAAGTTGAGAAGTGTTGAGTATGTCGATGTTCTGTGCTGTTGGAGCAGCTGTGTTGAGTATGTTCATGCTCTTGTGCTGTTGGAGCAGCTATGTGTTGTTGGGCTATCCTGGGGATAAGTCCGGGAAACCGTTAGTTTCCGAGAGTGTGATACTCTGTGCTCGTTGAGCAGTTGTGACCATCGGATTGAGATGAGTCGGATGATTTGGAGATCATCGTGGGTTATGTGTTGTTGTGAAGAAGTGTCTTTTGTCGCAGAATCGACTTTACCTTAGGGTAAGCTTTTAGAGACATTAATTTAGCTAGAACACGTGGCGACGTGTCGAGTGAGATTCGGAGACGTTGTTTGGCTAATCACTACATTGCATGCACTCATTAAGTGGTTTAAACACGGTGAGATGCCGGACCACGGGGGATTCCAAAACGGTTATAAGACCGGGATTTCCGCGTAAGAGCGCTGCTAGGTGACTCTTAGTAGCAGACCGAATGGCAGGCCTTCAGGTTTTATGCTGATCTGACTACCGTTTGTTGTTGGAGTAAGAGGCACGCGAGCCGAAATGGTCCCACCGTGGCTGGTGCTAGGGCTGATCCGTTGATGTCCATCCGTTCCGGAATGCATATTGGTTGACTGGGTTAACCTGCATTGCATATCATGCAACATGCATACTAATTTAGTTGTCGAATGTGATTGTTATTTGTTAATCCTATTTGGAACATGTTAAGTGTTTTTATTGTCGTTTATGTTATTGTGAAATATGCAACCCTAGGATGTCATCTCTAGCTATAAGCCTAAGTTGCTATTTATTATCTGTACCTATTGGGTTTATTATCTACATAGTTCTTTGGAGTTGACCCTCGCGTCTTCTGTGTGTGTTTTGGCGGACAACGCCTTTTGTCAGATGTCCATTGCGGACTGGTTCACAATGGTCCACCCTTCGGGGGGGATCAGATATGAGATGATTGACCAGGATGACCCCGGTTCGTGGGTGGTAGACCCCGCTAGCCACCGCGCGACCTATTCCGGGAGGATAATGGAGGATAGGGTTGATAGGGGAGGACTCTTGGTAGAGAGAGTATTGAGGAGGTGCTCTGTCAGCTTCAACTTGCCACCGGGCGTTCACTGTGGACCAGGACTTGGAGGACCACCACCACCACCGTTGTCTTCAGACGAGGAGGATCCCTCAGAGGAGGAGCCAGTGGGAGTGCCTTCGGCGGAGTCTAGTGCACCCTCCGTTGCGATCATTGATGATCAGGGTTCGGGCCCTAAGCCCGTGAGTCCAGCATCGGAGCGCATTTCGGTTGCGAGGGGAGGACTGATAGGGTTGGTAGACTTAGTTGTTCTGGATTCTGATTCAGACGACGATCATGCTAGCACATAGTTTTGAGTGTTGGTATGAGCTCCTCGAGTTAGGATTAGTGTAGGAGTAGAGTCTTAGCTCTGACAGTCATTGCTTCATTTGTTTCTTTGTGGGACAGGGTAGTTCCGCCTATAGCTTTTTGTGTGGTTTCCTTACGGGAATCACAGAGTTGGTTGGACTTAGGAGGTCTTATTTTCAGACCATTGGGTCAGCTTATTCTCAGTTTTGAGGGCTGGTGTTGCGGACACTTCACCCTTTCATTCGGTTTGTACATATTGCCTACGGGCGCTACTCTTCTATTACCCGTCACTGGAGGTTTACTCGTGACGAGGTTGCTACTTACAGCGGGGGCTTTTTATATATTGTATATTAGTTTTATTACTTTTCGCATTTGGGTTTTATTTAATTCAGTCTTGTCTTAGTTATTATCGAAAAAAAAAAACATTCACGTTTTTCCGCATTAAGTTTGTTTTTGGTTACTAAAGTGACGCCACCGAAATCGGGGTGTTACATTGTGGTATCAGAGCACGGTCGAGTCTTTCGGGAGTTGTTGGGGAATAGGTCTTCTGTGCTAGGTTGTGTGACTCTGCAAAGAGTGAAAATTGATTGTCTGCAAGCGATTTTTCGCTTAAAAATTGATTGAAGTTATTGCTTACTCATATTGTATAGTGATGCTAGATGCTATCTTATGATGAGTACTGACTGTTTGCTTCCTTTAACAGAACATGGTGAATACCAATCAGCTAGCTGAGATGATGGCCACTATGGCCCAAGCCGTTACCGCACAGGCAAATGATAATGCCATGAGGCGTGCTGCTGAAGAAGCACGTGAACAGCATCAACGCCAGAGGGAAGTAACTCTGGACCAAAACAAAGGCCTCAATGATTTCAGGAGGCAAAACCCACCACAGTTCTCTGGTGGTACTGACCCAGACGCAGCGGATCTCTGGATCCAGGAAATCGAGAAGATTTTCGGCGTTCTGCAGACAGTTGAGGGTGCCAAGGTGGGCATGGCGACTTATCTTCTGCTAGGAGATGCTGAATACTGGTGGAAGGGCACCAGGGGAATCATGGAAGCCAACCATGAAGAGATTAACTGGAACTCATTCCGGACCGCATTCTTGGAAAAGTATTTTCCAACAAGTGCCCGGGATGAGAGGGAGGCGCAGTTTCTGACACTCCGTCAGGGAGGTATGTCTGTACCGGAATTTGCTTCGAAGCTGGAGTCTTTGGCGAAGCATTTCCAATTCTTTAATGATCACGTGGATGAGCGCTACATGTGCAAGCGCTTTGTTAACGGACTGAGGCCGGATATTGAGGACTCAGTGAGGCCGCTGGGAATCATGCGATTCCAATCATTGGTGGAGAAAGCCACGGAAGTGGAGCTGATGAAGAACCGGAGGTTGAACCGGGCTGGAACTGGAGGGCCGATGAGGTCGGGCTCCCAGAATATTCAGAATAGGGGGAGGTTTCAGAACAGGAGGCCGTATCAGCGTCCTGCTGGTAGAGGGTTTGCCTCGGGATCTTACAGACCCATGATGGGTGCTGCTGGTGGTTCTGAAGGTCAGACTCAGAACAGGGAGCTGACTTGCTACAAGTGTGGGAGGCCGGGGCACTATGCTCGTGATTGTCCCGACACGAGACCCCAATGCTTCAATTGTCACAAACCGGGGCATACTGCTGCACAGTGCAAGCTACCAAAGGCGGAACCAACCGTCAACACTGCTAGAGGAAAGCGTCCTGCTGCGAAGGCGAGAGTCTACACCATGGATGGTGAAGATGCTGAGGGAGTCGATGGACTGATTAGAGGCGACTGCGAGATTGACGGTAATCTTCTATCCGTACTTTTTGATTCCGGTGCAACGCATTCTTTTATCTCTAGAGAGTGTGCAATCAGATTAAGACTTCCTATTACTGCTTTGAGCTTCGATCTGATAGTTACTACTCCTGCCAAGACTCTACTTGCTAATACTGCATATATGTACTGTCCGATAACATATAACAATAGAGTCTACCATGCTAACCTAGTATGCCTAACTCTGAAGAACCTAGATGTTATTCTAGGAATGGATTGGTTGTCCCGCTATCATTGTCTTTTGGACTGCAACCGAAAGAGAGTGGTATTTCCTGATTCGGATCTTTCCGAGTATCTATCTGCCAATCACATTGGCGTCTCTTTGAACGAGGGATCTCAAGAGTATTCCGTTCTGCTGAGCTTGGAGAGTAAAGGGAATCCGGGAGTTGATAGTATTCCAGTGGTGAAAGAATTCAAGGATGTTTTTCCTGGCGATGTACCTGGACTGCCGCCTGTACGCGACATTGAGTTTGCTATAGACATCGTACCGGGAACAGGACCGATCTCGATTGCACCATATCGTATGGCACCTGCGGAGCTAGTGGAATTGAAGTCCCAACTCGAAGATCTTCTGTCGAAGGGATTCATACGACCAAGCGTTTCACCTTGGGGAGCGCCAGTCTTATTGGTGAAGAAGAAGGACGGGAAATCGAGATTATGTGTCGACTACCGACAATTGAACAAGGTAACCGTCAAGAATAGGTATCCGTTACCTAGGATTGATGATTTGATGGATCAACTGCGAGGAGCTACAATATTCTCAAAGATCGACCTGAAGTCGGGTTATCATCAAATCAGAGTCAAGACCGAGGATATCCAGAAGACGGCATTCAGAACCCGTTATGGACACTATGAGTACTTAGTGATGCCATTTGGGGTAACAAACGCACCTGCAATATTCATGGCTTACATGAATATGAATTTCCATACATTCTTGGATCGATTCGTCGTGGTGTTTATCGACGATATTCTGATCTACTCAAAGAATGCTGAGGACCATGAGGAGCACTTGCGACAAGTTTTACAAGTGCTGAGGGAGAAGGAGTTGTATGCCAATCCTTCTAAGTGCGAATTTTGGCTTGAAGAGGTAAAATTCTTAGGCCATGTGATCTCTAAGGAGGGTATAGTTGTGGACCCAGCAAAGGTAGAGACCGTATTGTCATGGGAACGGCCAAAGACAGTGACTGAGATCAGAAGTTTTGTCGGTTTAGCGGGATACTATCGTCGCTTTATCGAGAATTTCGCGAAGATTGTTGGACCGTTGACTCAACTGACGAGGAAGGACCAACCTTTTGCATGGACTGAAGCGTGCGAAACTAGTTTTCAGACGATGAAGGAACGGTTGATGACGTCACCTGTACTCGTCTTACCGCAACCAGAGGAACCTTATGAGGTATACTGTGATGCTTCGCATCAAGGTTTGGGATGTGTGCTGATGCAACATCGGAAGGTGGTTGCTTATGCTTCAAGACAACTGAAGGTGCATGAGAAGAATTATCCAACTCATGACTTGGAACTAGCTGCAATCGTATTTGCACTGAAGATTTGGAGACATCACTTATATGGATGCAATTTCACCATATTCAGTGATCATAAGAGCTTGAAGTACTTATTTGAGCAGAAGGAGCTGAACATGAGACAGCGTCGGTGGATGGAATTTCTCAAAGATTACGAGTTTACTCTGCAATATCATCCTGGAAAGGCGAACGTTGTTGCTGATGCCTTGAGCAGGAAGATGCATATCTCGTCGATGATGGTAAAAGAGCTGCAACTGCTGGAACAATTCCGAGACTTGAGCTTAGATGTGAGATTGTCCGAAGGAGAGCTGAAGTTCGGGATGATCAGGATTGCCAATGGTTTGATGGAAGAAATCCGAGACCAACAGTTACAAGATGAGTTTCTGCTCGGGAAAAGGAATTTGGTAAGTCAAGGTAAAGACCCAGAATTCAAGGTAGGAAGTGACAATATCCTACGGTGCAAGGATAGGGTTTGTGTGCCTAACAACCCTGACTTGAGAAGATTGATTATGGATGAGGGTCACAAGAGCAAGTTACGCATTCATCCTGGAATGAAAAAGATGTATCAAGACTTGAAGGTAAATTTTTGGTGGCCAGGAATGAAAAGACAAGTGGCTGAGTATGTAGCTGCATGTTTGACATGTCAGAAGGCAAAGGTGGAGCATCAGAAGTCTTCAGGTATGCTACAAAGCTTGGATGTGCCAGAATGGAAATGGGATAGCATATCGATGGATTTTGTCGTGGCTTTGCCAAGAACTCAGAAGGGATACGATTCTATTTGGGTAATAGTGGATCGATTGACTAAGTCGGCTCATTTCGTACCTGTGAGGACTACGTACAACGTAGAGAAACTATCAGAGATATATATAGCGGAGATTGTACGACTTCACGGAGTACCGACAAGTATTGTTTCCGATCGAGACCCGAAGTTTACATCACATTTTTGGGGAGCTCTTCAGGAAGCTTTGGGAACGAGGCTGAGACTAAGTTCTGCTTATCATCCGCAGACTGATGGACAGACTGAGAGGACAATCCAGTCGTTGGAGGACTTGCTACGCGCTTGCGTGTTAGACAACAAGGGCAGTTGGGATACCTTACTACCATTGATTGAGTTCACTGTAACACCCCGACTTCCAGGTGTCACTTTAGTAACCAAAAATAAACTTTTGCGGAAAAACAGGTAATTTTTTTCGATTGATTCCTTCTTAAATAAAGCGAAAAGGAAATAAAGTCATAACCCAACAACTAAACTTACCATTATACATCAAATATAAACATGTACAGCCTCAGCTGCACTTCCACGTCACGCACACTTGCAGTGACTCCAAAGTAGTGTGCCCGTAGGCAAATATGTACAAAACCAGAAGTGTGAGTGAGAAAGAGTATAATTACAACCCACTAGGAGAAAGTCGGCCTCAAAATGGCCTAAGCAAAGACCCCTATGGTCCGACTGACTCACTGTGATCCCTCAGTAAGAGAACCACACAAAAGCCATGCGTCGGGAACCTACCCTGTCCCAAAAGCAAAACGAATCAGAGCTATTACAGTAACAACCAACTCCAAAAGACTCTAACCACCCATAACCCACACTACTATCATCGACCCTCCCTCGATCAGGCATGAAGTCCGGGTCTTCGTCGAAAGCTTTAGTCTTAGTCATTTCGCTCCGGGTCTTTCCCGCACAACGAATCATCACGAACCGGCTGACAGACGCCTGGCAGCAGGCCGACCGCCCAAACACAAACATACAAACAAAGCCAAGGCGCTAGGGTCAACTTACAGAATACAATAGATATACAATCAACATGCGATAAAGGGGGTATATATATATGTTGTATATATACATATAAGTTATGTATTGTATCAACTCCCTAATACAATTCAATCATCAAAACACATAACGATGTTTATCAACATCAAATCATCAATATCTCAACAGATATAGTTAGAGTGCATGATATGTCAATGCAACGTCAATTAAGAAGGTTCCGGAAGAAATAGGTTGGGCACGATCGAGTCGGTCCTAGCACTAGCATTGTGCCGACCATAACCCTCGGGTGTCACTTACAACCTTGACATAGTCGGATCAGTCCTAACCCTGCGGGTCGACTTTTCCCTCCAACGAATGCCCGAGTTACCCGAAGGCATGCTGTACCCGAAGGTATATACTGTACCCGAAGGTATATAGATATACTGTACCCGAAGGTATATAGATATACTGTACCCGAAGGTATATACTGTACCCGAAGGTATATAGATATACTGTACCCGAAGGTATATACTGTACCCGAAGGTATATAGATATACTGTACCCGAAGGTATATAGATATACTGTACCCGAAGGTATATACTGTACCCGAAGGTATATAGATATACTGTACCCGAAGGTATATAGATATACTGTACCCGAAGGTATATAGATATACTGTACCCGAAGGTATATACTGTACCCGAAAAACTACTTTTTGCTGTGATGCTCAGACGACAAAACTTCCAACAGAAGAAAGATTGGAAATGTCGAAACAAGTCTGGCAACACGGACGGAATCTTCGTTAGAAGTCCCGAATAGAAAAAGTCTTCATCCTTCGCTCAAAACTAAGGTTTCGAAGCAAAGAAATTAGCGTCGGCGGACATCCGAAAAGTAAATACTATCGTGCGTACAGTCCAGAGTTCCGAAATGAAATGCTGGTCGAAGGAAAAATAAAGAGAATCTTTAAATTTTCTAAGAATTCGAAATATCGCCTAAACATTGCTTTAAAAGCGAAATTAGCCTATTCTGGACATGCTCGCCATAAGGCAGGTGTGCAGACGACTCGCACTAGCTCCGAAAGAAACAACGCCACATTCCTCGAGCAATTCCTGAACTTTCTTCTTCATTAATCTTTCTCAAATATCAAACTCCTGTCACACTTACACTGATTCCACGCGTGAGTCGGAAATTAACTTGTTCCGAAAATCCGGGTCTTACAATACTCCCCTCCAAAAAGAAAGTTTCGTCCTCGAAACTCAGAGTTCTGAGAAAATTCCGGAATACAGTTCCTTGATCTGGTCTTCCAATTCCCATGTAGCATTGCCCGTGCATTGTTCCTCATAACCTTTACTTAAGCAAGCTGTTTTACCCTTAACTGTTTCACTCTTCTATCCCCACTGCTAACTGTCGGTGTCTCAAAAGACAAACCATCATTCAACTTCATGTCGTCTGGCTCGATCACTTGCGTCGGATCTCTGCTTGAAATGATACCGGTTGGCACTCCGTGCAGTCGCTCAATCTTAGCCACTTGTTTTTTTTTTTTTTACTGTCGGTCATCCGAAATCCTTCTTAAACTCGGTGCCTCTCTGTCATCTCAAAGTAGATACTCAACTTGTCCTCGTGATCTTCATCTACAGTCCAAAACTCCACTTGCCCGTTCGATAACTCCTAGACGAATCATCCCCGTGGAAACCGCTAGTCCATTAAAACACCTCCAACTCCGTAACTATCTTTACAAACACCAAGAAATCAAACTTCTACTTAGTCACTATTCGAATTAAAACTCGACTTATGTCCTTATTTCTTGTCCTTCACTAATCTTATCCCCTTCAACATCAATTTATCAACAACTTATAAGATAATCCTCCTCTTAATATCTAACAATCCATTATTATCGTCTTCTTCCTCAAAACTTCCTTCACTCAAACCTATTTACACTTACTGAAATCCCTAACACTTCGCACAAATCGAGACTTATCCTCTAGAAGATTAAATCATAACTATACCTCAAGGGACTTAACTAGCCATTTTATCATCCGATCCTTCAACATTCCGAGATTTAACTGTTATCGTAACCGCTAACACCACTAAATCTCTTATGTGTACATGAATCTCAGCTCACTAGGTCAACCTTAGCCCTAGGATTCTCATTCAACTCTAGTAAAATTCACTTGTTAACCCTAATATGCATCATCAAAGTCCATAACAGAGTTCCATTCACTCTTAGGCTATAAGAAACTTGTCCAAACATAACAACTTCAAGTACTCATCTTAATACTAACACTTTCCTTTTTGTCACTCAATCACCATCTCGTCAATAAACTTCTATATCTCTCAATCAAATTATGACAAACTTCGAGTCCTACACACCTTAGACAGACATTCATAGATTTAAAACCTAAACCTTCACCAAGTTTGGTCCTCTAATGACCTTTAATCCTTCAATACTTCTTAAATGAATATCCGTTTCTTAAAAACTATAACTCCTTCACTTACCCAAACGACCTGACCAGTGTCGTCATGCTTTCACATTCACAACTTATTATGCTAACATCATTCAAATCTTATCACATGGCTCATTACGTCAACAACCTTATAATCAACATCAATCGATCACCAACTTGTAACCAACCTTAACACTCTACACAACCCAGAATTCATTTACTTCAAGATCACTCTTATATTATACCTCAACGGTCTTAACCCGAAACTCACCTTCAGGTCTTCAATCTTCTAAGATTCAACTCCTATTGTCACACCTACAACCATAAGATCTCCTACTCGTACGCGATTCCCGACTCTCAAGATCAATCTTAACCCTAAGATTTCAATCCAACTTAGTAAATCTCACTTAGTAATCCTAGCATATTTCTTTGGAATCCATATCAACAACCTCGAGTATTCAACTTATGCTAAAACTTTCTGTCTCCAACTTAATCATTAATTCAACACTTTTCAAGAGAAAATTCATCTCCTAAGACTATAATGTCTCCACATATTAATCAACCGCTTAGCAAAACTTATTCCTCGAACTCAACTATAACAATCTAGCTCAGAGTTAATTCTTCTCACTCTTGCTACCATCAAGCTATCATCTAAAACCTGATTAAATCCAACTTATTTAGTCTCTAACAATTCCACTCAGTAATCACATAACCTATGACTTCATAACTTTCGAGAAACTACTTAATATTTTTTCCAGCATTAAATCTCTTGACTAAGTCTACCTCTACTTGGAGTAATCACACGAACTAACCAATTAATGTCTATACGACACTCATCGACTTCCAAAGATTTAAATCTTAATCATTTACAATCAAATGCTTAACACGAACTTTCCTCCCAAATCCGACTAATCCTCAATCAATTCAAATTCATCTTACCCGTCCTTCTATCAAAGTCCATAACCAGCTGTGATTCCGAATATCACCCCCTCAATATTAGGTTGATCAGGCCTAATACATCGAAGGTGGAAATTTAGAAAAACCCACTGGAACAGTCAATGAGTTCCTATCCTCCAGTAGTCACAAATATCCTGATACTAAATCCTTTAAGGATCCCGCTACGGAACTACACACCCTCAACATAACACGTATACTACCCATACGGAATCTCCCTAAGATTCGTTCTTCAACTACTAGCTTCCTCATAAACGCATCGGTGGAAGACTACTTTCTAGACTTAGTGTGCTATTCCCAACCTCGTGTAACTTCTATAGTTAAAACACGAGCAACTTCGAATAAGGTCCTGCTAGAGATAATAATCATAAGATCATAGTCTAGGTCGTAAATACAAGTTAGGCGCGTCACACTCGCTTCGAAGAGAAAAGAGTAAGTTATTCTAGAATAAAAGAACAGTTAAAATATTACCATCGTTCCCACGTTCTTCCTCGTTCAACTCCTCAGCTCTTGCACTCCTTGGCATGAATCCTTTCCTCTGGAGCAAGTTGTTTTCCTTTCCCAACATTCCCTGATGATTCGCCCCTGAGTGCCTTGCAATCTTGGGAGAAATGTCCCGGTTGGTTGCAATTGAAGCATAGACTTTCTTTGGTCTTGCAGTTCACAGCTAGATGCCCCTCTCGGTTACACTTGAAGCATCTCCGTCCAATCACTGAGCATTTATTAGCAAAATGCCCAAACTTTCTGCAACGAAAACATGTCACTCCTTTGTCACCAACTGGCTTCCCCCCCAGTATCAGCAGTCGTCGTTTTGTACTCTCTTGAGATAAGATTTCTTCCCTCGGAACGCTGATATGGTCCCCACTTATGGTAGCTCTTCCTTCCGTTGTAGCCTTGGGAACCTGACCTCATTGGTCCCCCAGCTCCAGTTCGGTTCATTCCTCTTTGTTGATACATTGCTGTCGCCATCAGTCGTTGATGATGCTCACGTGTAGCCTCCGCCATCCGGTTAAGATCCACCATCCTATATCCCATCGAACGTCCGATTAGTACTAACCATACGGTAGCACTAGACAAACCACTCAATCCGATTGAGTAGTAACGCAAGCAATTAGAGCGAAAATCGCTCTGCAGACAATCAATTTTCACTCTTTGCAGAGTCACACAACCTAGCACAGAAGACCTATTCCCCAAAGACTCCCAAAAGACTCGACTAAGCTCTGATACCACAATGTAACACCCCGACTTCCAGGTGTCACTTTAGTAACCAAAAATAAACTTTTGCGGAAAAACAGGTAATTTTTTTCGATTGATTCCTTCTTAAATAAAGCGAAAAGGAAATAAAGTCATAACCCAACAACTAAACTTACCATTATACATCAAATATAAACATGTACAGCCTCAGCTGCACTTCCACGTCACGCACACTTGCAGTGACTCCAAAGTAGTGTGCCCGTAGGCAAATATGTACAAAACCAGAAGTGTGAGTGAGAAAGAGTATAATTACAACCCACTAGGAGAAAGTCGGCCTCAAAATGGCCTAAGCAAAGACCCCTATGGTCCGACTGACTCACTGTGATCCCTCAGTAAGAGAACCACACAAAAGCCATGCGTCGGGAACCTACCCTGTCCCAAAAGCAAAACGAATCAGAGCTATTACAGTAACAACCAACTCCAAAAGACTCTAACCACCCATAACCCACACTACTATCATCGACCCTCCCTCGATCAGGCATGAAGTCCGGGTCTTCGTCGAAAGCTTTAGTCTTAGTCATTTCGCTCCGGGTCTTTCCCGCACAACGAATCATCACGAACCGGCTGACAGACGCCTGGCAGCAGGCCGACCGCCCAAACACAAACATACAAACAAAGCCAAGGCGCTAGGGTCAACTTACAGAATACAATAGATATACAATCAACATGCGATAAAGGGGGTATATATATATGTTGTATATATACATATAAGTTATGTATTGTATCAACTCCCTAATACAATTCAATCATCAAAACACATAACGATGTTTATCAACATCAAATCATCAATATCTCAACAGATATAGTTAGAGTGCATGATATGTCAATGCAACGTCAATTAAGAAGGTTCCGGAAGAAATAGGTTGGGCACGATCGAGTCGGTCCTAGCACTAGCATTGTGCCGACCATAACCCTCGGGTGTCACTTACAACCTTGACATAGTCGGATCAGTCCTAACCCTGCGGGTCGACTTTTCCCTCCAACGAATGCCCGAGTTACCCGAAGGCATGCTGTACCCGAAGGTATATACTGTACCCGAAGGTATATAGATATACTGTACCCGAAGGTATATAGATATACTGTACCCGAAGGTATATACTGTACCCGAAGGTATATAGATATACTGTACCCGAAGGTATATACTGTACCCGAAGGTATATAGATATACTGTACCCGAAGGTATATAGATATACTGTACCCGAAGGTATATACTGTACCCGAAGGTATATAGATATACTGTACCCGAAGGTATATAGATATACTGTACCCGAAGGTATATAGATATACTGTACCCGAAGGTATATACTGTACCCGAAAAACTACTTTTTGCTGTGATGCTCAGACGACAAAACTTCCAACAGAAGAAAGATTGGAAATGTCGAAACAAGTCTGGCAACACGGACGGAATCTTCGTTAGAAGTCCCGAATAGAAAAAGTCTTCATCCTTCGCTCAAAACTAAGGTTTCGAAGCAAAGAAATTAGCGTCGGCGGACATCCGAAAAGTAAATACTATCGTGCGTACAGTCCAGAGTTCCGAAATGAAATGCTGGTCGAAGGAAAAATAAAGAGAATCTTTAAATTTTCTAAGAATTCGAAATATCGCCTAAACATTGCTTTAAAAGCGAAATTAGCCTATTCTGGACATGCTCGCCATAAGGCAGGTGTGCAGACGACTCGCACTAGCTCCGAAAGAAACAACGCCACATTCCTCGAGCAATTCCTGAACTTTCTTCTTCATTAATCTTTCTCAAATATCAAACTCCTGTCACACTTACACTGATTCCACGCGTGAGTCGGAAATTAACTTGTTCCGAAAATCCGGGTCTTACATTCACATACAACAACAGTTTCCATACGAGCATTGGTATGGCACCGTATGAGGCTTTGTATGGCCGCAAGTGTAGGACACCTCTATGCTGGTATCAAAACGGAGAAAATCTGTTAGTAGGACCGGAACTTCTGCAACTGACCACTGAGAAGATCAAGCAGATCAGAGAGAAGATGAAGACTTCTCAGAGTAGACAGAAGAGTTATGCCGATCAAAGGCGCAGAACTCTGGAATTCGAAGAGGGAGACCATGTATTTCTGCGAGTGACTCAGACGACAGGAGTTGGTCGAGCAATCAAGTCAAAGAAGCTTACGCCCAAGTTTATTGGACGATATCAGATCACTCGTCGAATTGGACCAGTCGCTTACCAGATTGCACTACCTCCATTTCTATCGAACATTCATGACGTATTCCACGTGTCACAACTGAGGAAATATATTGCGGATCCGACACATGTTATCGAGCTGGATGACATTGAGTTGAAGGATGATCTGTCTTTCGAGACACCGCCAATTAGCATTGGTGACACCAGGATAAAACAGTTGAGAGGGAAAGAGATCGAGTTAGTGAAGGTCATTTGGAACAAAGACACCGGTGATGCGACATGGGAGCTGAAGGAGAAGATTCAAGAACAGTATCCAGAACTTTTTACTAACCCTTAAGTTTCGAGGCCGAAACTTTCTTTTTGGAGGGTAGTAATGTAAGGCCCAAGTTTTTAAACTTATGCCAAGTAAATAGAATCCTATTCACGATTAGGGTTGATGTATCGTGAAGGGAAACCTGAACTAGATTTTACCAAATGAAATAAATTTATGAAGGAGAAAGTTCAGGAAAAGTCAAAGGATTGTATCGAAGTCGATTTAAGTTATAGCACGATCGTTATACGCCGAAACTTAGGTCAGAAACCCTAGTATATAGCTAGTTTTCACTTTTAGGCACGATGGAAGTTAATTCCAAAAATCTTCAGAGAAATGTTAGAACTTCTCTTTTTCCATATATCACAATCGTTTCGAGGCGAAACTCTAGGATCTACGAACGTCCGATTCCAATCATCGGAAGTTTGCCGAAACCGAAACCCTGGTATTTCAAAACCCTAGAATCACCCGACAATGAAGACTTTTTCTATTCAGAGCATCAAATGAAGATTCTACACGCGTACACCCATTTCTCTTGATGATTTCAATCTTTCTTCAGAAGGAAGTTTTCCATTCCGACATTCGATGCAAAAAGCAACTTATCGGGTAAAATAGTTTTATACCGATTATGCATTAGTCGCCAAAATTACAAGGAGACCTCTTAATAGTTTTGGAATTCTTTTGCCAAAACATATCTATTAATTCATGAAGAATGAAGCCGGAAAAATCAGATTCGCGAAACTTTCATTTTACCGCGTTTTGCCAACCTCTATATATAGCCAAGAAAGGAAGAAAAACACAAAAAAACTACCCATTTTCCCCACCCAAACCCGCGGCCAAGAGAAGAAGAAGGAGGAAGAGTTTTTCTTCATTACTTGCCTGATCGTCGATCAATCAGTTGCTGCTTCAAGGTTTCGAGGTATAGTCGCTAATCCTTACCTCTGATCGCTTTTTCCATAGCTTTTCTGTAGACTTTTCTGAGCTGATAGTTTTGAGGTTTTTGCAAAACTATCCTGAATATTTCATTTCTGATTCTAAACCTCTTCCTTATGTGCCCAAGATCACTTCTGCCGGATTAGATTTTCCGTTATGCCGCCGGATTTCCGCCGGAATCAATTTTAGCCTTAAATACCCATTTTTGGAGTTTTTGAAGTAAAGCTTCAACCTTTAGGCTGAAAACTATCGCCTTAGCTTAGTGCTAGTAGGATTAGTTGTCATAAACGTCGTTGGTGACGTCCCTGTCAAATTTGGTTTTTGGGATTTCAGTTTTGAAAATTCTAAGTTAAAAATCATGACCAAAATACCCCTGCGACAGTTTTTGATCCGATAATTTTTCCGAGTTCAGAATACCCTTAGTTACGGTTAATGATAGCATAGGAACCAAGTTTGATCGAAGAAAAATCGAGTCCCCTAATTACCTAAAGTGGCCGAACCTATTAGGGGGGGAGGAGGAAAATTTCCTTTTCCGAAAACTTGTCCGTTCGCGCTAGATTATCATACCTCGGAGTATGTACTACTTCGGGTAACCTTAGTGATGTATTGATAGCTTAGTTTCCGATAGATTCTGATAGTATTTCTGTGATTTTGCTTTAAAGGAGCTTTTGAGGAATTTCCTGAGGAGCAAGGCTTTGCTTGTGAGGAAGAGTTTGAAGTTCACCCTGGAGAATCTACAGGAGAGGGCATCTCACTGAATCTCTACTTAATACTTAGGGTCGATGCTTTCGACATTTTTTACTGTTTATGCACTGGATTGTGTGTGATTGGAAAATGTTTTCTGAGGCTTCGGCTGACAATGTAGATGATTCATCTACTGAATGTTTTTGAGATTGACTTACATGCTATGTGCTATGTAGGTAATCTAGGATGTGTGGTGCATGCTTTATATGCTAAGTGCTATGTGTTTATTCTGAGATGTATTGATATATGACATGTTGTTGAGTGTGATGAGTTAATTATGCTTCTGTAATGAAATCTGAGATTCTGAGAAGTGAGAATAGCGGGCAGGTCATGCCGATTTTATTTTGAGAGTTTTGAGAAAGTTGATAGGACGAATGAGATTCGGGCCTTGTTATGATGTTTATGGATCGAGACATTCTCTGGAGTCATTTGGGGATTAGGAGATCCCGAGAACTTATAAGATTTTGCGATAAGACTAAAAAGATATTATTTTGAAAAGAAAACTCATAAGACATTAAACAACCTCTAAATCTTCAAATAAGGATAACAAACTCGAAAGGAAGTTTCTGATGCAAATCTTAGTTTTTGGAAAACGAGAAGTGTCGTCGGATCCAATCGTTGAGGAAGTTGAGAAGTGTTGAGTATGTCGATGTTCTGTGCTGTTGGAGCAGCTGTGTTGAGTATGTTGATGCTCTTGTGCTGTTGGAGCAGCTATGTGTTGTTGGGCTATCCTGGGGATAAGTCCGGGAAACCGTTAGTTTCCGAGAGTGTGATACTCTGTGCTCGTTGAGCAGTTGTGACCATCGGATTGAGATGAGTCGGATGATTTGGAGATCATCGTGGGTTATGTGTTGTTGTGAAGAAGTGTCTTTTGTCGCAGAATCGACTTTACCTTAGGGTAAGCTTTTAGAGACATTAATTTAGCTAGAACACGTGGCGACGTGTCGAGTGAGATTCAGAGACGTTGTTTGGCTAATCACTGCATTGCATGCACTCATTAAGTGGTTTAAACACGGTGAGATGCCGGACCACGGCGGATTCCAAAATGGTGATAAGACCGGGATTTCCGCGTAAGAGCGCTGCGAGGTGACTCTTAGTAGCAGACCGAATGGCAGGCCTTCGGGTTTTATGCTGATCTGACTACCGTTTGTTGTTGGAGTAAGAGGCGCGCGGGCCGAAATGGTCCCACCGTGGCTGGTGCTAGGGCTGATCCGTTGATGTCCATCCGTTCCGGAATGCATATTGGTTGACTGGGTTAACCTGCATTGCATATCATGCAACATGCATACTAATTTAGTTGTCGAATGTGATTGTTATTTGTTAATCCTATTTGGAACATGTTAAGTGTTTTTATTGTCGTTTATGTTATTGTGAAATATGCAACCCTAGGATGTCATCTCTAGCTATAAGCCTAAGTGGCTATTTATTATCTGTACCTATTGGGTTTATTATCTACATAGTTCTTTGGAGTTGACCCTCGCGTCTTCTGTGTGTGTTTTGGCGGACAACGCCTTTTGTCAGATGTCCATTGCGGACTGGTTCACAATGGTCCACCCTTCGGGGGGGATCAGATATGAGATGATTGACCAGGATGACCCCGGTTCGTGGGTGGTAGACCCCGCTAGCCACCGCGCGACCTATTCCGGGAGGATCATGGAGGATAGGGTTGATAGGGGAGGACTCTTGGTAGAGGGAGTATTGAGGAGGTGCTCTGTCAGCTTCAACTTGCCACCGAGCGTTCACTGTGGACCAAGACTTGGAGGACCACCACCACCACCGTTGTCTTCAGACGAGGAGGATCCCTCAGAGGAGGAGCCAGTGGGAGTGCCTTCGGCGGAGTCTAGTGCACTCTCCGTTGCGATCATTGATGATCAGGGTTCGGGCCCTAAGCCCGTGAGTCCAGCATCGGAGCGCATTTCGGTTGCGAGGGGAGGACGGATAGGGTTGGTAGACTTAGTTGTTCTGGATTCTGATTCAGACGACGATCATGCTAGCACATAGTTTTGAGTGTTGGTATGAGCTCCTCGAGTTAGGATTAGTGTAGGAGTAGAGTCTTAGCTCTGACAGTCATTGCTTCATTTGTTTCTTTGGGGGACAGGGTAGTTCCGCCTATAGCTTTTTGTGTGGTTTCCTTACGGGAATCACAGAGAGTTGGTTGGACTTAGGAGGTCTTATTTTCAGACCATTGGGTCAGCTTATTCTCAGTTTTGAGGGATGGTGTTGCGGACACTTCACCCTTTCATTCGGTTTGTACATATTGCCTACGGGCGCTACTCTTCTATTACCCGTCACTGGAGGTTTACTCGTGACGAGGTTGCTACTTACAGCGGGGGCTGTTTATATATTGTATATTAGTTTTATTACTTTTCGCATTTGGGTTTTATTTAATTCAGTCTTGTCTTAGTTATTATCGAAAAAAAAAACATTCACGTTTTTCCGCATTAAGTTTGTTTTTGGTTACTAAAGTGACGCCACCGAAATCGGGGTGTTACAAAGCTCGCACTAGGAAGATTGAGTTTTGGAATGGTGACGGTGTCAAGTGGACTCTTGGAAGAGATAAAGTTTAGACAAGAGACTGATAAAGGGATAGCTGAGTGGCGAAACCTTGTGACTCAAGGAAAAGCACCAGAATTTTCTATTGGAAACGACAACATTTTACGTTGCAAGGGACGAATTTGTGTGCCTAACGATGCAGAAATGAGGAAACTGATCTTGGATGAAGGGCACAAGAGTAGATTGAGTATCCATCCCGGAATGAACAAGATGTATCAGGATTTGAAACTTCACTTCTGGTGGCCTGGGATGAAGAAACAAGTCGCTGAGTATGTTTCTACATGCTTGACTTGTCAAAAGGCGAAAGTAGAGCATCAGAAACCTGCAGGGAAGCTGCAACCGTTAGACGTTCCAGAGTGGAAATGGGATAGTATTTCCATGGATTTTGTGACAAAGACCGCTCATTTTATCCCGATCAACCTGAAGTACAAGGTGGAGAAATTGGCGGAGATTTATGTGGCCGAGGTGGTGCGTCTGCATGGTGTGCCGACCAGCATCGTGTCAGACAGAGATCCGAGGTTTACCTCTCACTTTTGGGGAGCTTTGCAGCAGGCCCTCGGAACTAAATTGAGATTGAGCTCTGCCTACCATCCGCAAACTGATGAACAGACAGCGAGGACAATCCAGTCGCTGGAAGATTTGCTAAGGGCTTGCGTGTTGGACCACAAAGGCAGTTGGGATGAGATGTTGCCATTGATCGAATTCACCTACAACAATAGCTTCCATGCGAGCATAGGTATGGCACCTTACGAAGCTTTGTACGGTCGGAGGTGTCGTACGCCTTTGTGCTGGCATCAAGATGGAGAAAACTTGGTGATTGGCCCGGAATTGGTACAACAGACCACCGAGGAGGTCAGGCGAATTCAAGAGAAGATGAGGACCGCACAGAGTCGCCAAAAGAGTTACGCCGACAACCGGCAGAAGGAGCTAGAGTTTCAAGCCGGAGACCATGTCTTCTTGCAGGTTACCCCGATGACAGGTGTCGGAAGGGCAATCAAGTCCAAGAAGCTTACTCCGAGGTTTATTGGGCCGTACCAGTTTACGGAGCGAGTTGGACCGGTGGCGTATAGGATCGCCTTACCCCCCGTTCCTATCCAACATCCACGATGTTCTTCATGTGTCGCAATTGCGGAAGTACATGGCAGATGATTCGCATGTGATTGCGCCAGACGATATTCAATTGAAGGATGATCTGACGATAGAGATGCCACCCATCAAGATCGTCGATCCAAGCATAAAGAGCCTGAGGAACAAGGAGGTGCCTTTAGTGAAGGTCGTATGGAATCAAGCGACCGGCGACACAACTTGGTAGTTAGAGGATAAGATGCGGGGATCACATCCCGATTTATTTGTAAACCCTTAAGTTTCGAGGGCGAAACTATTTTAAGGGGGGTGGTATTGTAAGGCCCTAGACTTGTCTTAGTGCCATTTATGCAAAACTTTGAATAAAATGAATTTTTAAGTTAAGTTTGAAGGTTGACAGATTCCTCCTGTCAACTTGTGTGAATTTTTAGAGGGTCTTAACGACCTCATTTAGGAAAACTTCATTCATGAGAGTCGTAGCCCTTTAAGTTAAGAAAATTCTCCAAGTGGTTTCGCGTTAATCCGATGTCTGTAGCTCCACATATTCGTGATTCAATGGACAAAGGTCCAACTGTCCAGACCTTGCGAACCCTAATTTAAAACTTTGGGTTAAAGCCTTGTTTAATGTGTTAATTGGGCTGATTAGTGGGCTCAGGGGATCATAATCAGAAGATTAAGAGGAAGCTTAGTGGGCCAAGTGTGTTTGGATTGCAAAAGAGGGAGCTATGGTCATGAAAACCCTAGCCACACTAACAAAAGGGGGGAAATCCTATTTCTTTTTTTTTCCCTACTGTGCAAAACATAAAACAAAACACGTGAAACACCAAACACTACAGAAAGCCATCATCACCATCTCCTCACCATCACCGGCTGCCACCCCAGCACCCACCCAACCACCGCCGGCCGCCGCCAGCAAGAGAGGAGGAGGGAGCGACTGCGAGAGAGAGTGCGACGCGAGCGGGAAAGGGAAAGGAAGAGGAACGCGTGGAGAGAACATTGGACAGCAAGGGGAGTCGACTTTCTGAACCTTACTTCCTCTATATTCAGATCACCCTCAAGGTAAGGGCTGGTCTAGGATGGGTAGCTTCATTAGGAAATTGTTTGCCATGACTTGATATGAAAGGTTTGTGTTGGAGGGTTTTGCATGAGGGTTGGATATTGGGATTAACTTGCTGGATTCTTCTTAAGATCATGTTCTTACTGGATTTCCCATGAGCCATGTGTTATTCCATATGCTATTCTTGCTTTAGTTCTTGATGCTTTGTGAAGATCCCATGCAATACTTGCTAAGTTTGACATGAAACTTAATTGTCCAACATGATGTTTGAGATGTGTTAGGTTCTGAAATCTTTTCTATGGATGATTCCACATGATTATAAAATGTTTTAGTTGCTGGAAAATGGCTTTGAAACCGTGTACTTGCATCTCCAAAATTTTAACTTAGGGCAGAAGTGACCCTGACAGTTTTCTGCACTGGACAGCGCACTTCATGGCCCGATATCACCTATTTCTGATCTTCAGATGAAAAAGTGGTAAACTAGAAAGTTGTGGGATTTTGAATTAGCTTTCCAGACATGTGTATTACGAAAATTTTGGTTGAGAAACGAGCTCTGTAGGTCGATTTTAGTGAGCGCTGTTCCTGCTGTCTTTTAAAAAAAAAAAAAATGGCCGAGACTCTTTTAAGGGTTTTGGGTGAAATTCTTTCTTCCGATTATGCACAAGTTCACATGATGCTATGACTAATGGAATTTCTATGAATTATGTGTTGAGATGCATGAGATTTATATTCATGATATTTCTTAAGTAAATTATTGTGTTTATTAATTAATTGAATAAGGGGTCGCTCACCTAGCCGTAATTCCCTTTATTCATTGTGAATGTGATATTGTGCTAACATAGTTGAGACAAGATTTAATAAGACTCTAGGATAACCATAGAGCCAAACTTAAAAGAGAATGAGACATAACTCGCATGCAAGTGTAATTTCAATGATGAGATTTGAGATGGACATAGGTCTAGAGTGAACTATGGACCATGAGAACGATGGTACCTTGCACGCGAGGGAGATTTTCTTGAGAACAGTGCCTCTGCGAACGCACGTGATGTGTTATGTGGATACTGTGGATCCACGTGATTGAGGTCTTGGACGGTGAGTCCCCCTTTGAGGATTGTGCCTCTGCGGACGCACGTGATTGGCCAAGGAGTTTTGGTGGGTTATGTGAAGTGAGGAATCCGTTAGCATTGACTAATTAACTTGAAACTTTCCATAAGAGATATGTTATATATATAAATATACTGTTCCTTACTGTGATTTGTTATTGTTTTTCTGTTTGACCTGACCCTTTCTTGTTTGCTATGTGTTTATTTGGGCGGGGGGGTGGGGGGGTAGATGACGAGAACGACGACGATTGGCACATGTCCATCGGTGGACCATGAAACTTGAGAACGAGTACGATGACGAAGCTTGGGGGACTAACACCTCTGGGATTCGGAAGACCTATGTCGGAGATGTGTGCATCATTGGCGAGGTCGAGGTTCCGAAGAAGGACTCTGCGGGGCAAGAGGGGCAGTGAGTGCATGGGGGTCCCAGTGAGAGCGCATATCTGTCCTTAGAACTTCATTTATTTATTTATTTTCTTATTTTGCTAAACTTGAGGAGGCAATTGGCTATTTTATGTAACCGGATTACTTTCATAGTGGGTTTTTCCACACATGGGTGTGGCCACGACATTATTTTCTACGGTTATTGTAAGGCCCAAGTTTTTAAGCTTTGGATAAGTGAATAAAATATAAGAGTTTATTTGATTAAAATAAATTTATGAAGGAAAATGTTCAGGAAAAGTCCAAGCATTGTATCAAAAACCGATAAGAGTTATAGCACGACTAACATTCGCCTAATCCTAGGTCAAAGGCTTTAGTGAATAGTTAATTTACACATTAGGACACGATGGAAACTAATTCCAAAAATCTTCAGAGAAATGTTAGAACTTCTCTTTTTCGTCTATAAACAAGTGTTTCGATGCGAAAGCTTGGAATGTACGAACGCCAAATTCCAATTCTCGGAAAGTTGCCGAAACGGAATCCCTGATAGTTCAAGAAACCTGAAATCAACGGACAATGAAGACTTTTTCCATTCGAAACTTCAAATGAAGATTCCACCCGCGATCACCTATTTCTCTCGTTATTTCTAATCTTTCTTCAGAAGGAAGTTTTCTCTTCCGATGATCACTGCAAAAAGTAGTTTTTCGGGATAAACCGACTCACACCGACTTTGGATCGTTTGGTTTAATTCCAAGAATCCTGTTTTGAGTTATGGAATTCTGTCGCCAGAACCTATCTTAGAATTCGCAGAGGAACGCGCAGGAAAAATCGGAATCGCGAAAAAAATCATTTTTCCGCATTTTCCAAAACCTATAAATAGCTTGAAAATTAGATTTTTTGCAAAAACCCACCCATTCAAACCCCCAAACCCGCGGCCAGCAAGAGGAGAAGAGGAGGAGGTGATTTTCGCCGATCTTTGCCCGTTTGCTTCGCCGATCGTTGCTAATCGAAGACCTTGAGGTAGGTAAACTATATCTCTCTTCTGATCGTCGTTTCTGTCGACTTCTTCTATGTCTTTCTGTGCTCAAAGTTTTGAGCTTTTTGGAAAATTGTCCAAATAGCTTGATTTCTCTGTCTAAACATCTTCCCTACGTGCCCAAGAGCACTTCTGTCGGATTAGTTTTTCCGTAATGTCGCCGAAATTCCGCTGGAATCAATTTTTGCATCAAATACCCATTTTTAAGCAAAGTCGCAACCTTTAAGCTAAAAACTATCGACTTGGCTTAGTGCTAGCAGGATTAGTCGTCATAAACGTCGTTGTTGACGTCCCCATCCAATTTTTTTTTTCAAAATTCCAGTTTTGAAATTCTGAGCTGAAAATAATGACCAAACTACCCCTATATCAGTTTTCGATCCGAAAATTTTTCCAAGCTTAGAACCGTCTTAGTTACGGCTAATGTTAACCTAGGAACCAAGTTTGATCGAAGAAAAATCGACCCTCCGAATTAAGGAAAGTGGCCGAGAGCTATACCAAGGGGGGGAGGAGATCCGACTTTTTCGAAAACTTGTCTTAACGCGTTAGATTGTCGTACCACGGGGTTTGTAATGTACCGTGTAACCCAAGGACTTATTGTTTGCTGAGTTTTTGACTCATTGTGTTGATTTCTGTGATTTTTGCTTAAGGTTCTTTTGAGGAGTTTCCTGGAGATCAAGGAGAGGAGCGTGAAGGAACTTGTGAGGAGAAAGCTGGAAGACCCACCGGTGAGGGCTACTCTCTGAATTACTAGATAATGCTTTAGGTGTCGACGAATTCGACTTGATTTATTTGTTATGCACTTAATTGCTAAATGTCTGAAATGATTTCTGAGGCTTCGGCCGATCTTGTTGAGTACTTGATGCCATGATATTGTGTGCTAAATGATTCACATGTTATGTGCTAAATGGTTAATCTAGGATGTGTTGGAATATGCTGTTTATGTTTATTGACTGAGCTGATTTATCTATGTTATTCCACTTATATCTGTGATTCTGAGGAGTGAGGATTACGGGCAGGTCATGCCGAATTTTTATGAGATTTTTGAGAGAGATTGATAGGACGAACGGAGTTCGGGCCTTGTTCTGTTTTAATGGATCGTGACCTTCTCAGAAATTATTTGGGATTATGGGTTCCTTGAAACTTGTAGGAAACGTTATAAGACTAAAAGAAACCTATTTTCTCAAGAAAAATTCGTAAGACATTAATTAATCTCTAAAACCCTTGAACAATGATAACAACGTTAGATAAGAGCTTAGAGCTCGAATATTAGTTTTGAAGATATGAGAAGTGTCGTCGAGTCCAAGTTTCGAGGAAACTTACAAGTTTCTGAGTATGTTGATACTCTTTTTGCTCGATGAGCAGGTTATTGTTTGGCTATCTAAAGTTTAGCCGGAGACTATAAGTTTCCAAGTTCTTCGGTACCCTTTCGCTCGATGAGCAGTTTATTGATTGGCTATCTAAAGTTTAGCCGAACCATGAGTTCCAAAGTACATTCTTTCTTCTCTTGATTAATTCATTTTGTCGCAGAATCGACATTTACCTTAGGGTATTCTTTTAGAGACATTAAGTTATTTAGAACACGTGGCGACGTGTCGAGTGAGGTCAGAGACGTTGTTTGGCTAATCACTTGCATTCATGCACTCATTTTGAGGTTAATACACGGCGTGATACCGGACCTCGGTGGATTCCAAAATGGTCATAAGACCCGGATTTCCATATTTATGACACTACGGTGGTCCTTAGTAGAAGACGGAATGGCAGACCTACGGGTTCACTGCTGATCTGACTACTTTTGTGTGGTGTAAGAGACACGCGAGCAGGGAGGTACCCACCGTGGCTGGTGTTAGGGTCGTCTCGTTGATGTCCATCCTTCTTCCGGAATGCATCTTGTTAACTGTAAGGCCCAAGTTTTTAAACTTATGCCAAGTAAATAGAATCCTATTCACGATTAGGGTTGATGTAATGTGAAGGGAAACCTGAACGAAAGTTTACTAAATGAAATATATTTATGAAGGAGAAAGTTCAGGAAAAGTTCAAGGATTGCATTATGATCGATAAAAGTTATAGCACGAACGTTTTACGCTTAAACCTAGGTCAGAAATGTAAGATCAAGTTTTGATCGAGTAGTACAACTCTATGTTTTGATGATTACAAGTTAACCTTTTGATATGAACAATTGTGGTACTCTAACGTGTTTTTCTGAGTGTGCTATTTACAGGCTCTGACCTCAACTCAATCTCACACAAATCAGAAGCACTGTGTATAAAGAGTGACCCAAGCAACGCTTTCGCATTCACCATGTTCAGTATGAACAGTGGAAAAGCTTCAGAAGCTCTGAAGTTATACAAACTCTGATGTGGACTCAGTCACTAGAAGCTCTGAAGATCCAGAAGTTCTGATAACCAAGAAACACTGAAGGTTCAGATGTTCTGATGGTGTAGAAGACTCTGAAGTTGCAGAAGCTGAATAGTGGAAACTCTGAAGTCCAGAAGCAAGAAACTCTGAAGGCCATGTTCTTCCGTCTGAGTTCAGAATCGGAAGATACAATGGTCAGAAGATCTGTGCTTTCCCTCTGACTCTGATCAACCGGCTTCACAAGTTCCAATATGAAGCATTCCCCTGATCAGAAGTCTCCTAGGTTTAAAGGTCGCGTCGCTATCCAAGTACAAAAGTTGTTGTACCTTCCTGACGACCTACCTAACGTTCTCAGCCACAGCAGAAGCTGGATTTTCCAGAACTGCCCTCCAACGGTAGCATTTCCCATGCATCGCTCAACCCTAATCCTTGGAGTATATAAAGAGGCTGAAGACTGAAAGAAACGGCTAGAAGCATTCACATACGCAAGACAATCTTAAATTCTTCTAAGTTTTCTTTCATCTGAAATTCATTGAGTTTACTATTAGCTTTTTAGAAGCAAATCTCTTGTAAACAATTCTTTGATAAACAGTTTGTTTAGTTCCTTTAGGAGATCAAGGTTGATCGGATCCTAGAGAAGACTAAGAGAGTGAATCTTAGTGTGAGCTAAGTCAGTGTAATTGTTAGTCACTTGTAGGTTTCAAGTGCAGTTGTAACTCTTACCTGATTAGTGGATTGCCTTCATTCTAAGAAGGAAGAAATCACCTTAACGGGTGGACTGGAGTAGCTTGAGTGATTTATCAAGTGAACCAGGATAAAATCCTTGTGTGCTTTTCTATCTCTTATCTTTGGCACTTAAGTTCTCGAAAGATTGGTCAAAATCTTTAAGGTGGAAGTTTTATACTGAAAACGTTATTCAAACCCCCCCTTTCTACCGTTTTTCATACCTTCAAGAAACCCTAGTATATAGCTAATTTTCACTTTTAGGCACGATGGCAGTTAATTCCAAAAATCTTCAGAGAAATGTTAGAACTTCTCTTTTTCCATATATCACAATCGTTTCGAGGCGAAACTCTAGGATCTACGAACGTCCGATTCCAATCATCGGAAGTTTGCCGAAACCGAATTCCTGGTATTTCAAAACCCTAGAATTTCTCGACAATGAAGACTTTATCTATTCTGAGCTTCAAATGAATATTCTACACGCGTACACCCATTTCTCTTGATGATTTCAATCTTTCTTCCGAAGGAAGTTTTCTACTCCGACAATCGATGCAAAAAGCAACTTATCGGGTAAAATAGTTTTATACCGACTATGCATTAGTTGCCAAAAATACAAGGAGACCTCTTTATAGTTTTGGAATTCTTTTGCCAAAACATATCTATTAATTCACGGAGAATGACGCCGGAAAAATCAGATTCGCGAAACTTTCATTTTCCCGCGAATTTCCAACCTTTATATATAGCAAAGAAAGGAAGAAAAACTCAAATTTTCCTCCATTTTCTTCATCAAGGCCGCGAGTTCTACAAGGGAGGGAGAAGAGAAGATTTTCTTCATCGTTTGCTTGATCGTCGATCAATCAGTTGCTACTTCAAGGCTTCGAGGTATAGTCGCTAATCCTTACCTCTGATCGCTTTTTCCATAGCTTTTCTTTAGAGTTTTCTGAGCGGATAGTTTATGGGTTTTTGCAAAACTATCCTGAATCTTTCATTTCTGATTCTAAACCTCTTCCTTATGCGCCCAAGATCACTTCTGCCGGGTTAGATTTTCCGTTATGTCGCCGGAATTCCGCCGGAATCAATTTGAGCCTAAAATACCCATTTTTGGAGTTTTTGGTGTAAAGCTTCAACCTTTAGGATGAAGACTATCGCCTTAGCTTAGTGCTAGTAGGATTAGTTGTCATAAACGTCGTTGGTGACGTCCCTGCAAAATTTTATTTTTGGGATTTCAGTTTTGAAAAATCCTAAGTTAAAAATCATGACCAAAATACCCCTGCGACAGTTTTTGATCCGATAATTTTTCCGAGTTCAGAATACCCTTAGTTACGGCTTATGAAAGCATAGGAACCAAGTTTGATCGAAGAAAAATCGAGCCCCATAATTACCAAAAGTGGCCGTGAGCTATTAAAGGGGGAGGAGGAAATTTCCTTTTCCGAAAACTTGTCTTTTCGCGCTAGATTATCGTACCTTAGAGTATAGATTACTTCGAGTAACCTTAGTAAGTATCGATAGCTTAGTTTTCGATAGATTCTGATAGTATTTCTGTGGTTTTGCTCTAAAGGTGATTTTGAGGAATTCCCAGAGGAGCAAGCCTTTGATTGTGAACAAGTGTTAGGAGATCGTCCTGGAGAATCTACAGGTGAGGGCTACTCACTGAATCTCTAGTTAATGCTTAGGGTCGATGCTTTCGACATTGTTTACTGTTTATGCAATTGTTTGTGCTTGATTGGAAAAACGTTTTCTGAGGCTTCGGCTGACAATGTAGATGATGCATCTACTGAATGCTTTTGAGATTGAATCTTCATGCTAAGTGCTAATTGGGTAATTTAGGATGTGTGGTGCATGCCTTATATGCTAAGTGCTATGTGGTTATTGTTTAATATATTGATATATGACATGTTGATTGGTTGTGCTGAGTTATTTATACTTATGCAATGAGATCTGAGATTCTGAATGGTGAGAATAGCGGGCAGGTCATGCCGATTTTATTTTGAGAGTTTTGAGAAAGTTTGATAGGACGAATGAGATTCGGGCCTTGTTATGATGTTTGTGGATCGAGACATTCTCTGGAGTCATTTGGGGATTAGGAGATCCCGAGAACTTATAGGATTTGCGATAAGACTAAAAAGGATATTATTTTGAAAAGAAAACTCATAAGGCATTAAACAACCTCTAAATCTTTAAATAAAGATAATAAACTCGAAAGGAAGCTTTGGATGCAAATCTTAGTTTTTGGAAAACGAGAAGTGTCGTCGGATCCAAGTGTTGAGAAAGTTGAGAAGTGTTGAGTATGTTGATACTCTTGTGCTGTTGGAGCAGCTATGTGTTGTTGGGCTATCCTGGGGATAAGTCCGGGAAACCGTTAGTTTCCGAGAGTGTGATACTCTGTGCTCGTTGAGCAGTTGTGACCATCGGATTGAGATGAGTCGGATGATTTGGAGATCATCGTGGGTTATGTGCTGTTGTGAAGAATGTGTCTTTTGTCGCAGAATCGACTTTACCTTAGGGTAAGCTTTTAGAGACTTTAATTTACCTAGAACACGTGGCGACGTGTCGAGTGAGATTCGGAGACGTTGTTTGACTAATCATCCTGCATTCATGCAACATTAATGAGGTATTAACACAGGACGTACTCTGGACCTCGTCGGATTCCAAAATGGTCATAAGACCCGGATTTCCGTGTAAGAGCGTCTGTAGACGTCTCTTGTAGCAGACCGAAATGGCAGACCTACGGGTTACGGCTGATCTGGCTACCTTGGTTTGGTGTAAGAGACACGCGGGCAGAATGGTCCCACCGTTGCTGGTGCTAGGATTGATCCGTTTGATGTCCATCCCAGAGGCACACGAGCAGAAATGGTCCCACCGTTGCTGGTGCTAGGATTGACTCGTTGATGTCCATACCTATGTTTGGTGTAAGAGGCACGCGGGCAGAATGGTCCCACCGTTGCTGGTGCTAGGATTGATCCGTTTGATGTCCATCCGTTTCCGGAATGCATTTGGTTAACTGGGTTAACCGCCATATCATCTCATGCAACATGCATTCTGACTTAGTTGATGAGTGTGTTTGATACTTGTTAGTTCTACTTGATGCATGTTAACTGTGATTTACAGTCGTTATATTCTTTGTGGAATAATGCAACCCTAGGATGTTATCCCTAGTTATAAGCCTAAGTGGCTAATCTTTTATCGGTATCTATTGGTGGTATTATTTATATAATTCTTTGGAGTTGACCCTCGCGTCTTCTGTGTGTGCTTTGGCGAACAAACGCCCTTTGTCAGATGTCTTCGGCGGGCTGATTCATGATGGTTCATCCTTCGGGAGGAACTAGGGTTGAGATGCGGGAACTGGAGCGTATCGCGGTAGCGAGAGGAGGACGGATGGTGTACATAGACTAGGTCGTTCTGAATTTCAAATTCGGACGACGATCACGCTAGCATGTAGGAATGAGTGTTAGTGTGAGCTCCTCGAGATGGGATTAGTGTAGGAGTAGAGTCTTAGCTCTGAACATCATTTGTTTCTTTGGGGACAGGGTAGTTTCCCACCTATAGCTTTTTGGTGTGGTTTCCTTACGGGGATCACAGAGAGTTGGTTGGACTTAGGAGGTCTTATTTTCAGGCCATTGGGTCAGCTGATTCTCAGTTTTGAGGGATAGTGTTGCGGGTACTTCACCTTTTCATTTGGTTTGTATATATTGCCTACGGGCGTTACACTCTCTTACCCATCACTGGAGGTTTACTCGTGACGTGGCTAGCTATTTACAGCGGGGGCCGTCATATATATTGCATATTAGCTTTATTGCTTTTCGCATTTGGGTTTTATCTAATTCAGTCTTGTCTTAGTTATTATCGAAAGAAAAAAAAATATTCACGTTTTTCCGCATTAAGTTTATTTTGGTTACTAAAGTGACGCCACCGAGATCGGGGTGTTACATTGTGGTATCAGAGCACGGTCGAGTCTTTCGGGAGTTGTTGGGGAATAGGTCTTCTGTGCTAGGTTGTGTGACTCTGCAAAGAGTGAAAATTGATTGTCTGCAAGCAATTTTTCGCTTAAAAATTGATTGAAGTTATTGCTTACTCATATTGTATAGTTATACTAGATGTTATCTTATGATGAGTACTAACTGTTTGCTTAACTTAACAGAACATGGTGAACACTAACCAGCTAGCTGAGATGATGGCCACTATGGCCCAAGCTGTAACTTCACAAGCTAATGATAATGCGATGAGGCGTGCTGCTGAGGAAGCACGTGAACAGCATCAACGTCAGAGAGAGATAACTCTGGACCAGAACAAAGGCCTGAATGACTTCAGGAGGCAAAACCCACCCAAGTTCTCTGGTGGTACTGACCCAGATAAAGCGGATCTCTGGATCCAGGAAATCGAGAAAATTTTCGGCGTATTGCAGACTGTTGAAGGTGCCAAGGTGGGCATGGCAACTTACCTGCTGTTGGGGGATGCTGAGTACTGGTGGAGAGGCACCAGGGGGATCATGGAAGCCAACCATGAAGAGATTAACTAGAACTCGTTCCGGACCGCATTCTTGGAAAAGTATTTTCCAACAAGTGCTCGGGATGAGAGGGAGGCACAGTTTCTGACACTCCGTCAGGGAGGTATGTCGGTACCAGAATTTGCTTCCAAGCTGGAATCTTTGGCGAAGCATTTTCAATTCTTTCATGACCATGTGAATGAGCGCTACATGTGCAAGCGCTTTGTGAATGGACTGAGGCCTGATATTGAGGACTCAGTGAGGCCATTAGGAATCATGCGTTTTCAGTCGTTGGTGGAGAAAGCCACGGAAGTGGAGCTGATGAAGAATAGGAGGTTGAACCGTGTTGGAACTGGAGGGCCGATGAGGTCGGGCTCTCAAAATTTTCAAAGCCAAGGAAAATTTCAGAGCAGGAGGCCATATCAACGTCCTGCTGGAGAAGGGTTTACTGCAGGATCTTACAGACCCATGACGGGTACTGCTGGTGGTTCTGGAGATCGGACTTTGAACAGGGAGATGACCTGTTTCAGATGTGGGAAGCCGGGGCACTATGTTAATGCTTGTCCCGACACAAGGCCCAAATGCTTTAATTGTAACAGAATGGGGCATAATGCCGGTCAGTGCAGAGCACCCAAGACGGAGCCAACCCTGAACACTGCTCGTGGAAAGCGTCCTGCTACTAAGGCAGAGTGCTTTAGTGAAAGTTATTTGGAATGAAGACACGGACGGTGCTATATGAGAGTTAGAGGAAAAGACTAAGGAATAATATTCGGAGTTTTGCTAACCCTTAAGTTTCGAGGTCGAAACTTTCTTTTTGGAGGGTAGTAATGTATGGCCCAAGTTTTTAAACTTATGCCAAGTAAATAGAATCCTATTCACGATTAGGGTTGATGTAATGTGAAGGGAAACCTGAACGAAAGTTTATTAAATGAAATATATTTATGAAGGAGAAAGTTCAGGAAAAGTTCAAGGACTGCATTATGATCGATAAAAGTTATAGCACGAACGTTTTACGCTTAAACCTAGGTCAGAAACCCTAGTATATAGCTAATTTTCACTTTTAGGCACGATGGCAGTTAATTCCAAAAATCTTCAGAGAAATGTTAGAACTTCTCTTTTTCCATATATCACAATCGTTTCGAGGCGAAACTCTAGGATCTACGAACGTCCGATTCCAATCATCGGAAGTTTGCCGAAACCGAATTCCTGGTATTTCAAAACCCTAGAATTTCTCGACAATGAAGACTTTATCTATTCAGAGCTTCAAATGAATATTCTACACGCGTACACCCATTTCTCTTGATGATTTCAATCTTTCTTCCAAAGGAAGTTTTCTATTCCGACATTCGATGCAAAAAGCAACTTATCGGGTAAAATAGTTTTATACCGACTATGCATTAGTTGCCAAAAATACAAGGAGACCTCTTTATAGTTTTGGAATTCTTTTGCCAAAACATATCTATTAATTCACGGAGAATGACGCCGGAAAAATCAGATTCGCGAAACTTTCATTTTCCCGCGAATTTCCAACCTTTATATATAGCAAAGAAAGGAAGAAAAACTCAAATTTTCCTCCATTTTCTTCATCAAGGCCGCGAGTTCTACAAGGGAGGGAGAAGAGAAGATTTTCTTCATCGTTTGCTTGATCGTCGATCAATCAGTTGCTACTTCAAGGCTTCGAGGTATAGTCGCTAATCCTTACCTCTGATCGCTTTTTCCATAGCTTTTCTGTAGAGTTTTCTGAGCGGATAGTTTATGGGTTTTTGCAAAACTATCCTGAATCTTTCATTTCTGATTCTAAACCTCTTCCTTATGCGCCCAAGATCACTTCTGCCGGGTTAGATTTTCCGTTATGTCGCCGGAATTCCGCCGGAATCAATTTGAGCCTAAAATACCCATTTTTGGAGTTTTTGGTGTAAAGCTTCAACCTTTAGGATGAAGACTATCGCCTTAGCTTAGTGCTAGTAGGATTAGTTGTCATAAACGTCGTTGGTGACGTCCCTGCAAAATTTTATTTTTGGGATTTCAGTTTTGAAAAATCCTAAGTTAAAAATCATGACCAAAATACCCCTGCGACAGTTTTTGATCCGATAATTTTTCCGAGTTCAGAATACCCTTAGTTACGGCTTATGAAAGCATAGGAACCAAGTTTGATCGAAGAAAAATCGAGCCCCATAATTACCAAAAGTGGCCGTGAGCTATTAAAGGGGGAGGAGGAAATTTCCTTTTCCGAAAACTTGTCTTTTCGCGCTAGATTATCGTACCTTAGAGTATAGATTACTTCGAGTAACCTTAGTAAGTATCGATAGCTTAGTTTTCGATAGATTCTGATAGTATTTCTGTGGTTTTGCTCTAAAGGTGATTTTGAGGAATTCCCAGAGGAGCAAGCCTTTGATTGTGAACAAGTGTTAGGAGATCGTCCTGGAGAATCTACAGGTGAGGGCTACTCACTGAATCTCTAGTTAATGCTTAGGGTCGATGCTTTCGACATTGTTTACTGTTTATGCAATTGTTTGTGCTTGATTGGAAAAACGTTTTCTGAGGCTTCGGCTGACAATGTAGATGATGCATCTACTGAATGCTTTTGAGATTGAATCTTCATGCTAAGTGCTAATTGGGTAATTTAGGATGTGTGGTGCATGCCTTATATGCTAAGTGCTATGTGGTTATTGTTTAATATATTGATATATGACATGTTGATTGGTTGTGCTGAGTTATTTATACTTATGCAATGAGATCTGAGATTCTGAATGGTGAGAATAGCGGGCAGGTCATGCCGATTTTATTTTGAGAGTTTTGAGAAAGTTTGATAGGACGAATGAGATTCGGGCCTTGTTATGATGTTTGTGGATCGAGACATTCTCTGGAGTCATTTGGGGATTAGGAGATCCCGAGAACTTATAGGATTTGCGATAAGACTAAAAAGGATATTATTTTGAAAAGAAAACTCATAAGGCATTAAACAACCTCTAAATCTTTAAATAAAGATAATAAACTCGAAAGGAAGCTTTGGATGCAAATCTTAGTTTTTGGAAAACGAGAAGTGTCGTCGGATCCAAGTGTTGAGAAAGTTGAGAAGTGTTGAGTATGTTGATACTCTTGTGCTGTTGGAGCAGCTATGTGTTGTTGGGCTATCCTGGGGATAAGTCCGGGAAACCGTTAGTTTCCGAGAGTGTGATACTCTGTGCTCGTTGAGCAGTTGTGACCATCGGATTGAGATGAGTCGGATGATTTGGAGATCATCGTGGGTTATGTGCTGTTGTGAAGAATGTGTCTTTTGTCGCAGAATCGACTTTACCTTAGGGTAAGCTTTTAGAGACTTTAATTTACCTAGAACACGTGGCGACGTGTCGAGTGAGATTCGGAGACGTTGTTTGACTAATCATCCTGCATTCATGCAACATTAATGAGGTATTAACACAGGACGTACTCTGGACCTCGTCGGATTCCAAAATGGTCATAAGACCCGGATTTCCGTGTAAGAGCGTCTGTAGACGTCTCTTGTAGCAGACCGAAATGGCAGACCTACGGGTTACGGCTGATCTGGCTACCTTGGTTTGGTGTAAGAGACACGCGGGCAGAATGGTCCCACCGTTGCTGGTGCTAGGATTGATCCGTTTGATGTCCATCCCAGAGGCACACGAGCAGAAATGGTCCCACCGTTGCTGGTGCTAGGATTGACTCGTTGATGTCCATACCTATGTTTGGTGTAAGAGGCACGCGGGCAGAATGGTCCCACCGTTGCTGGTGCTAGGATTGATCCGTTTGATGTCCATCCGTTTCCGGAATGCATTTGGTTAACTGGGTTAACCGCCATATCATCTCATGCAACATGCATTCTGACTTAGTTGATGAGTGTGTTTGATACTTGTTAGTTCTACTTGATGCATGTTAACTGTGATTTACAGTCGTTATATTCTTTGTGGAATAATGCAACCCTAGGATGTTATCCCTAGTTATAAGCTAAGTGGCTAATCTTTTATCGGTATCTATTGGTGGTATTATTTATATAATTCTTTGGAGTTGACCCTCGCGTCTTCTGTGTGTGCTTTGGCGAACAAACGCCCTTTGTCAGATGTCTTCGGCGGGCTGATTCATGATGGTTCATCCTTCGGGAGGAACTAGGGTTGAGATGCGGGAACTGGAGCGTATCGCGGTAGCGAGAGGAGGACGGATGGTGTACATAGACTAGGTCGTTCTGAATTTCAAATTCGGACGACGATCACGCTAGCATGTAGGAATGAGTGTTAGTGTGAGCTCCTCGAGATGGGATTAGTGTAGGAGTAGAGTTTTAGCTCTGAACATCATTTGTTTCTTTGGGGACAGGGTAGTTTCCCACCTATAGCTTTTTGGTGTGGTTTCCTTACGGGGATCACAGAGAGTTGGTTGGACTTAGGAGGTCTTATTTTCAGGCCATTGGGTCAGCTGATTCTCAGTTTTGAGGGATAGTGTTGCGGTACTTCACCTTTTCATTTGGTTTGTATATATTGCTACGGGCGTTACACTCTCTTACCCATCACTGGAGGTTTACTCGTGACGTGGCTAGCTATTTACAGCGGGGGCCGTCATATATATTGCATATTAGCTTTATTGCTTTTCGCATTTGGGTTTTATCTAATTCAGTCTTGTCTTAGTTATTATCGAAGAAAAAAAAATATTCACGTTTTTCCGCATTAAGTTTA